>NW_027205529.1:0-14515 GCF_024711535.1 Dipodomys merriami | reverse complement strand
ACTAATCAGAAGATACTTTTCTCAGTGCTACCAAAGCAAATCTGAGAGCATGGGAGCAGGAACAATTACATTGTGGAAGAAGGAAGACAGAATTTAAGTCTGATCTGGAAAAATGATTTCATCAACTAGATTTTAAAAAAGAAAAAAAGACCATCAAGTAATATGTAATGGTCCAGAAACAAACACAGATGCACAGAGATGTGACCCATGTACAAAGAAAAGTTCATGTTTTCTGTATGACAGGGGTACAGGATGATATATGGGAGTGAGTTCATGAAAGAGACACTATTCTAAACACAAAAGACTTGGTATAGCATACTGATAAAGTGGGAAAACATCATGATTTAAGAATGTAGAGTAGGTAGCAATGGCTCACCCTTGTAATCCTAGCTACACAGGACACTGAGATCTGATTATGGTTCAAACACAGCCCAGGCAAGGAAAGTCAGAGAGACTCTTATCTCTGATTAACCATCAAACCGAATGCAGAGGTACGTTTCAAATGGAAGAGTGCTAGCACTGAAGGAAAGAAAAAACGAAAACTAAAGAGCAGTGCCCAGGCTCTGAGTTCAAGCTCCATTACCAGAAGAGAAAAAGAAAGAAAAAAAATTAGTAAATGCCTTTGAGATGTTAAACTAGTATAAAATGTCTTAGTAGCTTAAATGTCTATATCCATAGTTTTTTTTTATTTTAAATGGCAGCTTAAACTACATCTGCAAGTTTTGATTTTTTAATGATACACATCAGGTACATATTTGTTATAAATTATCATTTTATTATACCAATTTATAATATTACTGAAGAAGTATCTGAATTAAAAAAGTATTAATACTGATGAGCTCAGGGAAACTTAAAATACTGAATATACTCACAGAGATTATTTGTGAAATTGAACAATTATTCCTATATTTTGCTTTAAAAATAATTTTGAAAAAAACCTAAGGCCCTTTTCTTCACTTTCTTCATTTCCTTGTGACTTCAGATTATACAGAGGCATCTCTTTGTGGAATTTCTCTATCAGTATTGATCAAAATACTTAGCTATATTTCAAGCTAGGTACTGTGCAAGAAATAACCCAATGAATTGTTTTAACTGAACTAATTACCCAAAATGTATCTTCAGTTTGTGTGAATCATGTTCATCTACGTGAGAATTACAATTGAGGACAATGTCGATTTAAAGGAAAATTGGTAAAATAATAATAATAATAAAGATAAATTTACAAAGTATTGACCATTCCTTCAATTAAAGATGACTGACAAAATCATAATGTTGCCTACATAATATGTAACCTTAAATTTTTCAATTGCCCCACAGTAACCATGGGGGGTTTATTTTGAGATTCCATTTGAATACTAAAACCCTTGGGGGACTCAAGGCATCTCAAATGCCATTTATAAATAGTATTTACATAAAATCTATTTATTTACATAAATAGCATTTACATTCTTTTGTCCAGCTCAAGTCATCTTCAGATGACCTGTAATACCCAATAAAATTAAATGTTAGGTGAGCAACTGTTATCTGTAGAGTTCAGGGAATAGTGGCAAGAGCAAACATTTGCTCATGCTCAAGATTTAAGGATTTCATTAAAAATATTTTCAGTCTGAAAGTGGTTTAATCCTAGTGTACAAAACCTACAGATCTAGAAGAATGGAGTACATAGAAAAATCAATCTAGATTTTTCCCATTTTTAAATATAAGGAAAGAAGTTGGGTGATTCATCCAGCCAGCTGGTCCCTCCCTCAAGCCTCCACATGTTCTCACCATTACTTTTACACTGTTTATTGTGTCATGCTACCTTCTAGTCCTGTTGTATTGAGGCCTCACCACTGCTGAGAAATGAGGTGCAATCAAGAGTGATCCACCCAACAGGGACTATGATCCAGACTGCTCAGTGGAAAGCAACAAGAAGGAATACCCAGGTTCCCACTGTTATCTGTCTCAAATGTAATTGGTGGGGACGCCTACCTCTCTGTTTCTGGTACAGGTTTATGGGGGTTCAATAGAGAAATTACATTTCAGATGACATTGGAAATTTTCTAAAACTGTGAAGGGGAGAAATAACCATTGGAAAATAGATTCGGAAAAAAAGACTTTCAGATATAAAACCATAATCTAGGGGCTTGATAATAAGCTCAGTGCAGCCTCTACACTGGGCTTATATGAGGCCCTGGTTTCAATCCCATCCTAAAAAAAAAAAAAAGAAAGAAAATCATAGCCATGTGTTAGCAACTCACATCTATGATCCTAGCTACTTAGGATCTGAGTATTTCAGTTACAAACCAATCCAATCAGACAAATCCAAGAGAGATTCCAAATACATAACTAGCAAAAAACCAGAAGTTCTGGTACGGCTCAAACAGCAGTGTGCTAGGCATGAGTAAATGAAGGAGTGTAAGTTCCAGCCCCAGTAGCAAAAAGGCAAGAAAAAAAATTAATCAGTTAAGGTATATATATGACATAAGTTAGTGATACATATTGTAAGATAAATCAGAGAAGTCAGTCTTTAAATCTGAATTTTTTACAGTTTGATGAGATTTAAAACAAAAAGACCTCATAAAGTGAGAAAAAGTGCAGTATGGACTGCCATTTAATAAACCACCACTTACTGAGGACTTATGGAATGCCAGGAAGTAAACTAGACCCTCTTCATAAATTATCACTAGTTCTCACAAAAACTTTGCAAGATAGGTATTAGTGAACCTGTGTGCAAATATTAGGAACTTATGGCTTATGATATGAAATCAAGCTCTTCAAAGCAAGTCAAGATAGAGTTAAGTTCTTGTGACTATATCTCAGAACCTCACATTTTTCAGTACACCTGTCATTGAAGGAATATAAAGACAACATGTGTAACTTTGAGCTTGTGAAAGTCATTTGCCCTAAAGTCTCCTTACTGGGTAGTCTAGTACCAAAACAGTAATAAAAGTTGGCTACTAGAGTTGGGGTACTGGCTTACAAAGATTCCTATCTTGTTTACTCCAAGAATGGAGACCAATGCCATAAAGGCATTTGAAAGTTAAACTTGTGCCAGAAAGCAGTTTTCCAAAATCTATATTCTATTCTAGTTATGTTACCTAAAGTAACTAGTCATGTTACCTAAAATAACTCAACTCCACTCATCTATATGACAGAAAACGGGAAAGATATTCCAGGCAACGAGAAAAATGCACAGAGTAAATATCCTGTTTAGGAAATACTGCGTATGTCAAGAGCAAGGGATGTGTAAAAGGGGCGGAGGGGGGGGGGGGGAAGGGGAGAGGAAGAACTGGAGCGAAAAGATCCAGAATTGGGGATTTGGAGCACCAGGAAAAGCCAATCGCACTTCTGGGCATCGTTTTTTTTTTCTCATCTATCAAATGGAGGACTGATTCAGAGCACGAGTCAGTAAACTTTTCCATAAAGGAAAGCATAGACTTACGAACCATACAGTCTCTGCAACAAATATTTTACCTCTGTAATCACAGACAAAACAGAACCAATGAAAACAGCGACTTCTGTTAAAAAGCTATTTATAAAAAATAAACAACGGACTGAATCTGAACCACAGGCTACATATACTTTGCCAGTCTCCAGTCTATTGAGCAATCTCAGGTATCCCTTAAATCTATACAAATTGTAAAGAATCCTTGAACCATGACTGACATCCAATTGTTATGACCAGGGAGCTTAACAAATGGCAACTCTTACCAGTGCTCAGGCTCCACCAGGTATTAAAATTGAATATCCTAAACATAGTTTTTGCTTTGAATCACATCTTATTAATTGGAATGTGGATCTTTCCCCTTTGGCTATCATAGTAGTCTTCTACAACTTCTGTTATTAACTGCATTTTTTTGGCGGGGGGGCAGGTGGTCTTTTCTTTTTTGATACTAGATGTTGCACTTACTAGGCAAGTGCTTTACCACTGAGCTACATCCCAGCCCTGATTGTTGTTTTTAATCAGGAGCTATCTTAAATCAGATAATGCTGATCTTTGTGTGCCTAATATATAATTCTAGAAAATACAGACATTTGTCAACACTAATCTTCCTCGCTAAACCTGGCATGGAAAAGAAAATGAACATGAAAACTATTCAAATGAGAGGAGAAATTGAAGAGGATGATAAAAAGAAAACAAGAATTAACATTCTACAAACTTCATTCTGAAAACTCACTGTTGACGTATCTTTTAATTAATTATATATTTCAATTCTTCTAAAGTACCCAGAGTATTGTCTTGCCTTCCTTGACTGTCAACTCCAGGAATATGCCTTTCCTTCTGAAGACTCTTCCTGTGCACTATCACTGGCTAGTTAACATCATAATTTAGAAATTACTGAAGACAAAAGCCCTGCAATTTTGATATCTGATGTTGACTTCTGAATTTGACACGGGCATTACCTGTGGCCAGTAGTCATGATTTCCCAGTGCAGGGAAAACCTGGAGGTTTGGAAAGAGGTTCTGGACTGTCGTTGTCATATTTGTGATGACCTTTATAACAGTATCTGTTGAGAGTTCGGGTACTGGAACATGAGGTGGGCTATCACTTAAATGGAGACAGAATTAGAAAGAACAAAATCTGTTTTAAGAAGTCACTAGTTGCATGTATGCTCCATTTCTAAACCTATTATTGGAAACTTCTGTTTTAATATAGCAGACTAAATTGAAAAGTTCATGATAGTATACCTATAGTCTCAGTTACTCAGACATCTGAGGCAAGAGGATTCCTTAGGCCCAGGAGTTCAAAACCAGACTGGGCAACTTACTGAGACCTTATCTCAAGAAATAATACACACACACACACACACACAAACACACACACACACACACACACACACACACAAAATACCAACCTATTTTAATGCCTAACCAAAATTTTATGATAAGTAAAACAAAACTACAGTATTAGTAAAACAAAGGTTTCAAACTCAAAGGTATTCAAATGCCAATCACTAGTTTTATACAATTGAACAAATTATTTAGATGATTGTTATCTCCATATCATTTGAAATATAATAATAGTGAAGCCAACTATAATAGATTAAATAAGTTGTAATATATAAATTAATACAATACCCATCATAAAATGAATACTCTGAGTATTAGCCATGATCAGTATTTTACCAGTAGACATACAAACCTCATCCTTCTTCTTCTTTTTTATCATGGGTGCTGTCTCTCAGTTCTTCAGCTCAAGGCCAACTCTCTACCACTTGAGCCACAGCACCCCTTCTGGTTTTTCTGATGGTTTATTGGAGATAAGACTCTCACAGACTTTCCTGCCTAGGCTGGCTTTTGAACCATGATCTTTAGATCTCAGCCTCCTGAGTAGCTAGAATTATAGGCATGAGCCACCAGCACCCAGCTCACCCTTCTTTTATAGTAGATAGAAATACTTAATTTTACTACTAGAAAATGTTTTCAAAAATTGTTCCCATAGGTTAATTCTTATTGTTGTCTTTTTCCTCGTTACTACATTAATCGGTACTTCAAGATGTTAATGTAAGTGTACATTTACAGACAGCATATCCTGGTTAAAAGTAATGAATTTCTAAAGTTTATATTATAAATTTCCTTTATGTCTCTGATAACGCTATTTGGATCTAACAGCTTTAATCTGAATATTCTTAAAGCATAATTTCTCTCTTTAATGTAATTCAGCATTGTAATGAAACTGAAAAAAAACTTTAAAAGACAAATACCAAAATATTAAGAAGTATTGATATAATAACTTACCCTGTCCATATCATGAAAGATGCTTCTTGTCCTGAGTTTTTAATAAAATCGAAGGCTGACAAAATAAGTTGATAAGGAGAATCACACAGGACATCTCCAAAAGGGCCAGGATTGGAGGCGTTTGCACCCTTGGATGAAGCACATACCTTGGTGTGGTCATCTGTGATATGGTAAGTAGGGTCTAAGTGTAAGTCTGTTACATGCCAAAACTGCCCTGTGGATTAAAAAGAAATCTTGATTAATATTCTTCACTTTCAGGATTCCATACTTTAAAACTAGAGCCACTCTCTATGATGGATGGAAGTCCTCAAAAAGTTAAGTGTTCTAATACCACAAAGTTAAATACAATTCTTCCCTTTGAGAAGAACAATAGGAAGAACACAGGAAATTGGTGTGTCTGAACAAATGAACTCAATATTACCTAAGAAAAGTGAGAGCCAGGTGCCAGTGGTTCAAGCCTGTAGTCCTAGCTACTCAGGAGGCTGAGAGCTGAGGATCAAGATTCCAAGCCAGCCTGGGCAGGAAAGTACATGAGACTCTTATCTCTAATTAACTACCAGAAAACTAGAAGAGGCGCTGTGGTTCAAAGTGGTAGAGCATTAGCCTTGAGTGAAAAGCTCAGGGGCAGTGCCCTGAATCTGAGTTCAAGCCCGCAAGTGACACACAAAAAAACCAAAAAACAGAAAGAATGAAAAAGAAAAGTGAGGAAAGGAATGGTTGGAAAGGAAGGGTGAGAAAGTTGAAAGAGGTGTCATTCATCAAGAAGCACTGTATTTATAAACTGCTTTATTGAATGGCACATCCCTTGTACATCTACTTAAGGGTAGTAAACAAAAATAAAAGTAAAAAATAGTTTAGAAAGATGAGGTTGGCCATGTACTGATGACTCATACCTGTAATCGTGACTATTCAATTCAGGAGGCTAAGATTGCAATTTGAAGCTAGCCTAGGCAAGAAAGTCTTTAAGACTCCTATCTCCAGTTAGCTACCAGAAAAGCTGGAAGTGCAACTTGGCTCAAGTGGTAGATCACTAGCCTTAAGCACAAAAGCTCAAGGAGAGTGTACAGGCCCTGAGTTCAAGCCCTAGGATTGGCACCAAAAATAAATAAGTAAAAAGATGAGTTCGCATAATAAAATTTATTGAGCCATTTTTCTGAGAGCCTGTGTTCATATTATATTCTTGCTTAATATATCACTTTTTATATTTTAAGGTATGTTAAATTATTTGGATCCCTCTGATAAAAATATTGATATAGTTTGCCATCGCCACACAAATCAAGTAGATTGCAAAAGCAGAAAATGTATATCTGATTGTATCTTTATATAACTTTGCTTTTCAATACAAAAGAACCACACAAAACCTTTACTAGCAATGCAATATAAATTGCAAGTTGTAGGGCTGGGAAGGTGGCTCAGTGGTAGAGTGCTTGCCTTGCATGCATGAGGCCCTGGGTTTGATTCCTCAGCACCACATAAGCAGAAAAAGCTGGAAGTGGCGCTGTGGCTCAAGTGGTAGAGCGCTAGCCTTGAGCTGAAGAGCTGAGGGACAGAGCCCAGGCCCAGAGTTCAAGCCCCACGACAGACAAAAAAAAAAATGCAAGTTGTAGTAATCTTCACATAAACAGAATAGGAATTGCCTAGGTTCTACAAAGCTCTATGAAGTTAGAATCAAGACTGACTTTGGAGTTGAGAAACTAGTGGTTGATCAATTAGAGAACTGGTTCAAACAGACATGGTTAATCTGAACCTCACTTTGAAGTGCCCCAAGTTTTCGCATGTAACTTACAGATAAGTTAAATGATTTGGGGACCTTCTGCTATCTTGTTAATTTAACTTTGGTTTTTTTTCCCACAGTTTCTTGTAGATTTCTGTGATAAAGAGTTTTAATAGCTGTACTTTTTAAATAACCATGCATAATCAGGTCTAATTTCCTTTTTTGGAGATGTAACTTTCAGGACAAAACTGATTTTTTGAGCTGCAGATGGGAACACATTTTCCTTGCCTGAATTTATTATTTTGTGAGTATATTTTGTACATTTTCCCCTCAGATTGCTGTTTTTAATTATTTTTAAACTTGCTTTCAAAATAAACTATTAAAATACACTGAATTTTGAGCTCACCGATTACCAGTGCTTTATATCAGAAACACATCAGAACTTTCATGTATGAAATGATAATAAAGGCTTAAAACTCAGTGTGGAAAAAAATACAGTGAAAACAGTAAATCTGTTGGAGGGGAAATAGTGAGTTGTCCTTTGAGAGCTGTTTCTTGGCAGTGTTTTTATAATTTTAAACTACAAGCTCTCATTTAACAAGTGGTAGACAAAAGAGAGATGGAAGTCCATGTTAAATAGTTACACAGGAGTAGTGGCCAGTGGCTCATGCCTATAACCCTAGCTACTAAATAAAGAGGCCATGATCTGAAGATTGTGGTTTGATGCCTACCCAGGGCAGCAAAGTCCCTGAGACTCTTATCTCCAAATAACTATCAAAAAAGCCAGAAGTGGTGATATGGCTCAAGGGGTAGAGTGCTAACCTTGAGCAAAAGAAGCTCAGACCACTGGGCTCAAACACTGAGACCAGGCCCCAAGTTCAAGTCCCAGGACTGGCAAAACCAACGAACAAAAAAGGCTTATAGGCAATTTACATAGTACTTATTCTTCTGAAAACATCTTCTAAATAGGAATAATAATAGTGTCTTCTGTGAGATTTAGAAGATGTGTTCCATCTAGTAGTTCATATTAGTTCTACCATTATTGTGTTCTAACTCCAAACTTGAAATTTGACTTAAACTTCCCAATTTCTAAATAAGTATTAAATATTGTCAACTACTTACTATATGTTAAGCTCTTTTATATGCTTTCCATGTATTAGCTTAATACTGTTCTCCATTATATAGTTAGGAAAGTACACAGAAATTAAGTTCAAGTCACACGCTAATACATGAACTCGGGAAGCCCACTGAGTCTCTGTTGCTCTTAGTCACAGAACACACTTTCCCTGCCTGTGCTTATGGTCATGCATCTTGTCCCAGCTCACATGAATACAGGCAGTGACATCCACCTAGGAGATTCTGTGAAGATAAAGGGAGATATAATAAACGTATTATATAACCCAACAGTTTAAATTCATTGGGGGCCCATACATCTGATGTAATCTAGTACTACCTGATTTCTGTATCTCCAGTATCCAGAATAATTCTGATCATTCAATTTATGTGTCTTGGCATTTAAGCCAGGGCAGATTTCAGAACTTCCTCAAGACTACATGACTCTGAAATGAAAGCTGACCTAGAACCAGTCTATCCAGACATTAGTGCTCTTTCTACTATGTCACAATGCCAGACAGACATAAATGAGGGGGTATTTAATTCCATTTCCTGAAAGATGGCTTTAAATAGGTGCCAAGAATAGAGCTCCATGGGAAGGTTAACCTGAGATTTATGAGTAAGGAATATCTGGAGGCCTCACTTCCTGCCTGAAATACAATTATACACAAAAAGCTGTGTGTGTGTGTGTGTGTGTGTGTGTGTGTGTGTGTGTGTGTGTGTGTGTGTGTGTGTGTGTGTGTGTGTGTGTGTGTGTGTGTGTGTTTCTAAGGTCTGTGGACTGTGACAGATTCAGATTTATTAGTTCAAAGAGCAGAGTGACTTTACTGTTCTAAGACAATTAAAAAATGCATGGGGGTGCAATCTACTTAGATAAATGTCAAGATTACCTTAAAAAAATCTTTAAAAAAATAGTGATTTATCATGAAGAACTCATTGAACCTTAGCAGCTATTTAGATGTGTGCTTGTTGTTTAAATAAATGTTAATATGTGTACTGTTATTTCCCATGTACTAAACACCTAATAGTTAACCAGCTACTAAATCTAGAGTTTGGTAGAGTAGTTATTCTCTCACAACCTAAACTCAGTAGGCAGTAAACCTGAGACTGACATTTTAAGCACACAAAAGCAAAACAAGCAGAAGTTAGGAAAGGTGGGAGTTGTTATGAAATACCAAGATTGGAGACCGGATGGAGAAAGGATGCGAGTCTTATCAAATGGAAAAAAATAAACCACTGAGTCAACACGGAGACCAGTTCACCGGTATCCCTTCCTCTGCAGCAGGAGGTCATTCCACCTTTCAACTTCCCTCCCAAAACTTGCAGATAACCAGAGAACAACATTCACATCACCCCCAGAAAGTCAGCATGAAGGCCTTTAGCAATCAAGTCATTTGCCTATCGGAGCCCTCCGGCAACCCTGAGCCATTTTATCTTAAAATCTGCCTTGAATCAAAGTCACAGGACTCCAGCTCATCGAGAAGTAGATGCCAACACATGCAAACATTTGAGCGGCAATGTCTTGTTGACTGACATTTCCCACAGTTGGAAAACCAGATTTACAGTTCTTGCTTCCAACTGCCTTAACACTGAATCATGCGAGTCTGGCCCTCTGCCCAAAAGAAGGGATCATTTTTCCCCCAGCACCCCCCCCCCCCCGCCCAGAAGTACTGTATAGAGCAGATACTACTAGAGAATGGGAAAAGAGACAAGACACAGACACACACACAGAGACACACACACAAACACACACACACAGCTCTCAGTACTGAGGGCCACTATGAATCTCCCTCAGGGAAAGTTTTTCTCAAAAGCAGAACAGTACTGCCTCTCTTTCCCCCTTTAACAGGGTGATTAGTTTTTAAGGGAATCGGGCAAGAGGTGACACTTTGATTTTTGAAACCAAAGGGTAGGAAGGAATCCTACAATCCATCTCTCCACAGACATTCTAAACAGACTAAATGTCTGGAGCAACGATTCCCCAGCTTGGGCTGGAGGGCTGCTTAAACATCCTTTGGGGTCCCATCCTGACAAGAGACCTTAAGTCTGCCTTTTACACAAGTGAAGGTGTTGTGCCCCGCTGTTGGTTGGTGGCTGGCACACTTTGAGATTTGGTCACAGGCACGGCATTCAGTAGTGGGAATAAATACAGAGAGCCAATGGGCTTGGGACACCCCAAGTCCCAACTCCTGGCTTCCTTTTTCCCCTGGGCCCTGGGGCTCTTCCTTCCTCCCGCCCTCCTTCTCCCCCGGCAGCTGACCCAGGGGAGGTAAACAAACACGGGGCAGGCTGAACCCCGGAGAGGTCTGGGAGTGCTCTGGGGCGGGATCGCCGCCACCCCAGCACCGCCTCCCACCCACCCCCACCCCCCCCCCCCGCAACTTCTCTGCGGATCAGATCCACGGGTCGCCTGCTGTCCCGCGCCCGGGGGCCGAGGCCAGCTCGGTGGCCCCAGCGGCCCAGCTGCGCGCTCAGCTCCGAGCGCATGATCCTGACTTTGAGCTGTCCTTGAACACAGCGCCGGGCGCTGCTCTGGGGACGGAAGGGGGACTCCCACCCACCACTCACCCACCGTCGGAGCGGGACACCCGGGTGCCAGGGGCAGCCCGAGGCCCGGGCAGCCGTGCCAGGCGGCCAGGAGGCAGCAGAGGAAGGTGCCCAGCAGTGCCATGGCGAGCCGTGGCCACCAACCCAGGGAGGCTCGGGCGGGCTCGGGTGTCCTGGGACAGTCAGGCCCTTGGGGGGTGGGGGTGGGGTGGGGAGGAGGCACTAGGCGATTCCGGGTGTAGACGCCCAGCCGATCAAGTGCAGAAGCTGATTTTCCCCCAAAGCGTGTTTATCTGAACGTCAGCTGCTAGGGAGTGGTCGTTAAGTTGTTGTACTGTTCTCCAGTGGACCGGGAAGGCGTGTGCTCAGGCGGGCATCTTCCCAAGGCCCCACCGTGCACTACAGTAGTTAGCGCCTCTGGCAGGAAGTTGTGCAGAGCAATTTGGAGGGAAGTGTGTTTTGGACTGGGCTGCTGGGGAGAGTTGGGATTAAGGCCGTGGGTCTCAAAGGGCTACCTTGACACGTTGTGGGAAATGCAGCTTCAGCAGCAATTCAGGGAGGAGAGGCCAGCCTGATGCATAGTAGGCAGGCACTCTCCTGGTGTTGCATCCCAGCAGTATGATAATACCTGCTTGGTAGTGGCCAGTCTACTTCATTTTTCCCACTGTTCTGTGACTACAAAATTCCATGTGTCCTCTTCCATAGTGGAACATGTCATTCAGCATAAATTGAATTCATTATTCCCAGTTCCTGGTCACTTCACTCATATTTGGCTCTGAACAAGCTATGTTGTTCTTTCCTTAGAAGTGTTTATTTGTTTGTATGTGTGTTCATCTGGATCTTGAACTTAGGACCCCGGCACTGCCCCCACTCTACCACTGCTCTATTTTTGGGTTGGATATCATACTTCCCTGCCCCAACAGGCTTTGCATCACAATCCTCAGATCTCAGCCTCCTGAGGATTATATACATGAACCACTGGCACCTAGCAACAGTGGTTATTTTTACACTAACAATATTGTACAGTACCTTTATGTTGCATCAGAGAAAATCTTAGTTTCTGTTCTGCGTGTTTTCATGAGAATGTGTCTAATTAAATGGACTTTGAAGTAGGAACCCAGTGTCATTTCAAGTCCAGACAGGATAGTCCCAGTCTTGTTCAGCTTGCAGATGATTCAGAAGCAGCACAAGTAGCCAGGGGCTTTCCCAGAACAAATGATCCCAGCAGTTTCTCAGCCCTTAATGTAGACTGCCAGGGAGAAGGTAGGTAGCACATGGAAACAGAGATGCACTTGTGAGACAGAGATCAATATCAAGGTTAGCAAATAACCACGTGTGAGTTCCCAAGCCAAAAGAAAGGAGGTGGATAAATTGTAAAAATGTCAGGGTTTGCCCATTTCCTTTCAATTTCCAGTACATTTGACAAGGTATAAACTGGCTATGAAATAGTTGAAACCCAGGAAATGTGTCTTGCATAGAGTAGAATAAGTGGGGAGAAGCACTAGTCTCCTAGTGCTTCTGTTCCATTTTCTCTTCTTGTTTTCCTCTGTACTCATTTCCACCTTCTCAGATTCTCAAGGCTTCTCCCAGCTCTGCGCCCTCACCCTGGACCTGTTTGTAGATGTGCCTGTTTATCTTGAGGAGATGAGAGAGATGAGAGCAGAATTCCATACTTGCTCTCCACAGTCTTTGGGTAAACTTCACTAAATAGCTTCTAGCCTAGCTTATATCTTTAAGACCATTCTCTTTCCCAGACCTCTTGGTGAAGGTGAAGAAGTTTAAAAAAAGTTTTAAAGTTAGTATGTTGACACATTGCTCTGTGAGAGAGCTTTTCGTTGGAAAGAAAATGATTTGAATCTACGCTATAAACAGTCAGTAAACAAATATATGTTGAAATGTGTCTAGAAATATACGTGTGATCCCCACTGAGAACTTGATCTTCTAGCCCACTGTGGCATTGTTTTTCCTATTTAGACTTCCACGCCTCCTCTGTTGGAAATTAATGTTATTGATGTGAGCTGAATGAGCTGAATAGATACCCTGTTATTGCATTGTACATTTAGCACGGAATTTGTTTCTACACCATAGGCAGAAGTCACCAAGTGGGCAGCACTTGCCAGAAGTAGAGATAATACTAATTGGATAACTGGAGAGAACATCCTCTTAATGTTCTGTTTCATGTGTTTAAAGACAGCAGTAGACTCTGCAGGACCAGAAAGCTTAGCTATATAATCTTGTCTTGACAATAATACTTGTGCATTCAATGTTAAATCTTATCACTATGCTTTACGTTCTATTTCTCTAACTTATAGTAAACTACAAATGGAGTATCTCCAATACAAAATTCCTAAATTGAAGATTCTTCAAAGTCCCAGTGTTTAAGCACTGACATCATGTGACAGGCACCAGGAAAAGCACATCTGCACTAAAAATACTATCTAAATTGGCATTCGCTATATGCAACAGGTGTATATGAAACATAAATGAATTGTGTCATTTAACTTGGATCCTAGCACCAAGATTTTTCATTTATGTATATAAATTTAAAACATATATGCAAAATCCAAAACATCTCTGATTTCATGAATTCTGGATAGTCATCTAAATAATAATAAGCAATAATATCATTGCAGTTAATCTTTTGAGTTAAAAGAATTACCCTCATATTTACAAGTTATTGTATCTGGGATAACATGAAAACTTACTGAGTTTACTAGGTTGATAAAACAAAAATATTGTATGGGTAAGGCATAGTGGTACATACCTGTAGTTCCAGCTACCCTGGGAGGCAGAAATGAAAAGATGGTAGTTTGAGGTAAGCCTGGGCAAAAAGTTAATAAAGACTCTATCTTGACAAACAAGCTGGGTGTATACCTCTAATCTCAACTGTTTGGTCTGCCAGAGGCTGGTAGCTCACATCTGTAATCTTAGCTACTGAGGAGGCTGACATCTGAGGGTCACAGTTGGAAGCCAGCACGGACAGGAAAGTCAGTGAGAGTCTTTCGAATAAACTACTCAGAACAATCTAGAAGTAGCACTGTGGCTTAAGTGGTAGAATACTAGACTTGGGAACAAAGAGGCTCAGGGACGAACAAATAGGCTCAGGGACAGTGTCCAGGCCCTGAGTTCAAGCCTCAGGACCAGATTAAAAAGAAAAAAAAAAAAAAAAAAGAATAGCATGGTCTGTCCCCAGTAGGACAATTATAGTCCAACAAATCATGAAGCTTTGTCTAAAAATAAACTAAAACCAAAAAAATCTGAGGAATGGCTCAAATGACAGAGCACTTGGCTAACATGTATCCAAATACCAGTATCAAGAAATAAGGAACAAAAAGGAAGGAATGAAGGAAGGAAGGAAGGAAGGAAGGAAGGAAGGAAGGAAGGAAGGAAGAGTGGGAGGGAGGGAGAGAGGGAGGGAGG
>NW_027205528.1:0-14526 GCF_024711535.1 Dipodomys merriami | reverse complement strand
GGTAAAACTGTCCACTAAACAACTCTTCTGCCCTTGGCCATCACCCTTCTACTTCACTATCAGCAACTCTTTAAACCTTTATTTTTATTTATTTTTAAAATGTTTTATTGTTATTATTATAAAGGTGATGCACAGAGGAGTGTTTTGCAGTTCTGTCAGTCAGGTCAAGAGTACATTTCTTTTTGGACCATGTCACCCCGTGGTCTCTGTCTTTCATAGATAGACTCACATGGTATTTCTGTGTGCATGGGCAGAGCCCACATCACAGTGCCATGTCCTCTCTGTGCTTCTAGTGACTTCTGATATCTATTACCACAGCCCAGTGGGCAGGCTGTGGCCATGGCCATGCAGGGTGATGGCCTGGTCCCTCAAGGTGGGTGGGGCTTCTTCAGTCCTGATTCATTTGTCTGCCTTAGATTCTTGCCCTCTGTGTTGGAAGTTCACTGATCCTCTAGACCGCACCCCACCAGGAGAAGCACAGCGGTGAGAAGCCCTCAATGAGGAGGAAATAAAGCCCCAGAGAGCCAGGACAGCCTGGAGGAATGCGGAAGAATGGTGGGACATGGAGACTCCCCCTTTCCTCCTCCATTTAGACTTTAGCAGATGGTGGTTGGCTTATCTGAAGAAGCATCAGCCTTCTCCTGCACAGGGCACAGGATGGTGGACTGGCCTGGCCATCTGGGCTTTCTTCCCCTGACTTCTGGGAGAAAGGCTACCCCAATATTCCTGGGTCCAGCAGCATGCTAGGCTCACAAACGTATTGTAGTTCCAATGGTCTTCAGTCTGTGAGGGAGTTGTTCAGAGACTCCTAAATTTAGTGCTTATGCTATTTTGTAAATCTGTGTAACTTTTAATTTTCTCTGTGTGTGTGTGTGTGTGTGTGTGTGTGTGTGTGTGTGTGTGTGTGTGTGTGTGTGTGTGTGTGTGTGGTGTATGTGTGTGTGTGTATGTGTATGCTGGTTATGGTTCTGGGTCTTGAACACAGGGCCTGGGTGCTATCACTGAGATTCTGTGCTTAAGTCTATCACTCTACCACTTGAGCCACAGAGCCATTTCCAGTTTTTTGGTAGTTAACTGGAGATAAAAGTCTCACAGACTGTTCTGACCAGGCTGGCTTTGAACCTCGATCCTCAGATCTCAGCCTGATGTCAACTCCGTATTTTAAATGGAAGACTTTGCAAGGCCTACTACAAGGCCAGGAGGCACTTGTGCTTGAAGCTGTGCAGTTTGGACACAATCTCTCCAATGCTGCTGCTCTGTAGAAAGTGCTGACTGCAGAGATTTTTAGCAGATTAAGCCTGCTGAGGGTCTCTTGAGGCCCCAGGATCTGTTTGCAGGGAACTGAGTACATAGTACCTCATCTGGAAGGTCCTTCTTCCCCTCCAACCTGACCCTGAAACCTTAGTGCTACCAACACAGCTTGGGGTTTCACTGAACCCCACCATCTCTGATTAGGGCTCTGACTTCCCTCAGGACCCCTAGCCCTATAAGCTCCCTCTGAGCTCAGCCCTGTAGACTTAATGCAGCCTGTTATACTGACGATCAGTGCTGCACACATCTTCCACTCCAGCCAGTTTGGGTTCTGTGGTTGGCTTGTTAATCAAAAAGTCAATTAAGCACAAAACCACAAAGATAATATTTAGGTATCATAAATATTTTATTTTACTTTTGAGCATATGCATAAACATTTTTTGTTCACTAATTTTTTGATACTATGCCAAAGCCTGTTCTTAGGTTGTGGGCCCTGGCGGGCAGTTGCTTGGGGTCTTTCTGACATAAATCATATCTACGGTGCATCTTCCACAAATCCCACTGCTGGCTTCCTTAGAAACACTCTGAACTTTCAAACTAGTGGGCCATATTCTGATTATGGAATCCTAGTGGGTTTTCAGTGCTTTGTCTCTTCTGTATTTTATTACAGCTCAGAAGCACTTAATTCTGTCATAATTTTGCTTTTTCCTGGCTCAGCTTCAGCATGTCTTTTCACTGCTGAACAAACAGTCACAGAGAGATTGTGCCCCTTCCTTCCTTCCTTCCTTCCTTCTGCCATTACCAGGGCTTGAACTCAGGACGTGGCTGCTGTCCCTTAGCTTTTTTGCCCAAGGTTTGCACTCTGTCACTTAAGACACAGCTCCACTTCCAGCTTTTTCAGTAGTTAGGTGGAGATAAAAGTCTCATGGACTTTCCTGCCTGGGCTGGCTGCAAACCACGATCTGCAGATCTCAGCCTCTTGAGTAGCTAGGATTATAGGCTGACACCTGGCTACATTTTGCCTTTGTAGTATGTTTATACCTTGTTATGATTTGTCTCTGATTTATCTTGGTTGTAAAATTAGCCAACTGTAGAACTTAAAGTATTTGAGGAAGGTGACAGGTAGTGGGTGCCAATTATTCTTAGCATTCAATTCAAAGCCCTAGCTTACCAAGAAAATTTCAAAACTGCCCACATCACTTCTGCCAGAAGGTTGAGTAAATTATTTGCTAAAAAAAAAAAAAAAAAAAAAAAAGGTCTGTTGTTCCAAGAGTCTTCCTGGAGGGTCGTTCTAGGACTTCATCATGACAAATAGACACCATAGGTAATGTTTACCATGAAATGATCAATCAAGTAACTATGCTTTTGGTAAATATTAAGACTTACAAAATTGCATTTCTGTACATCCCAGGTATTCAAGTTTGGAGAATGGAGAAAGCAGACTTTAACCAAATACCCCTCATGCACCAAGCAGGTGATGTTTGCTTGGTTTGTATGTTTGTTTGTTTGTTTTGTTTCTTTTCAAATTACCTATCTGAGTTGTTGACTTCTCCATACCCATAATAGCATATGATTCCAATACGTGTTACTCTTAATTTCTTTTATTTTGCTCAGCATGTTGGCCTTAGGGAAGTTTAAAAATGATTATCTTGTAATAGGGTCAGTTGTGAACAGCTGGGAAATAGACTAAATTTTTTAGTTGTTATTGGTTATACAAGTAATTCCCTGTAAAAACAGCCAAGCCAAGATCCTCATTCTCATTTGCGTTAATTATCTGTTATTGTTTGTATGTTATAGTCACCTAGTAACTAACACTCAAGCTGAGAAGCTTAGCCCTGAGCAAGGGAAACAAGACTGTATCTGGTGGAAAAAAGTAATCAAGACAGTCAGGAAGCTGATATCTGGTGGTCACTGTGATGTGAGACTGGGGGAGAAAGACTGAGACTCTTATTTCTAATTAACTACCAAAAAGCCAGAGCTGTGGTTCAAGTGGTAGAGTGCTAGTCTTGAACAAAAGAAGTATAGGGACAGCACCCAGGCCCTGAGTTTAAGCCCCAGGACTGGCACACACACACAAAATCAAATCTGGGTAATTCTCCAATAAAAGAAATATTACCGGACTGTCCTGATTGCTGCTTGAAACATTATAACCCCTAATCCCTAGTAAAACACACACACACACACACACACACACACACACACACACACGTGTGCACCAATATGTGCTAGCACAGAAACCTCTGCATCAGTGAGCACAGTTAAAGATTTCTGAAAACTTTAAACCAGGCGGACACATAATTTTTCAGTCAATCATTGTCTACTCACTGAACTTCCAAGACTGAGCGTTGTAAGAGCTGTTTGCTTACAATGCACCCCTGTGCCAGACACAATCAAGCTCCTTCCCAGGCAAGCACCTACTTGGAGAACAGAGACCTCATCAAGAAAGCTGCCACCAGTGATGGGAGACTTGGGGGCATGAAAAGGTTAGAATGGAAGTGTTGGCTAGACTCACCCAGTCAGCACCTCCCAAATTCTCCCACCATGCGACATGTGAGTACATAAATAGAAAAAGACAAAAGCCTCCATCTTATTGAAGAAGCCAAACATAATTTGTGTTGAGTCATCAGAGATATGAGCCTAGAACTACACTTGAGTTTCGATCTGTTACAGTTTCTAACAATACTTTTTAATAACTAAAATGACAAAACCATATATACATTAATAAGAAAATAAATTTTTCCACAACATACATTTTATTTTTTTCATATGGGTCCTGGGGCTCGAACTCAGAGCCTGGGTGCTGTTCCTTAAAATTGTCACTCAAAGATGGTACTTTACCACTTGAGTCACAGGCTCTACTTTTAGCTTTGTGGTGTTTAACTAGAGATAAGTCTCATAGACATTTCTGCTCAGCTTGGCTTTGAGCCCTGATCCTTAGATCTCAGCTTCCTGAGTAGCTAGGATTACAGGCACGAGGCACCAGTGCCCTGCACAATATTATTTCCTTTGTTAGGTGATAATATTGCTTCCTCATCTCTGTTGCATATTTCCCCCTCTCCAACCTGAAACCTCTACATGGGCCAAGCTTTGAACTGGTCTTCATTGGAGGGTTTAGGGATTGTCCCTGGGCAGATGCTCTCCTCATCCTACTTAGCACTGAAGCCAGTCTCTTGCCTTCATTTCCTCAGTTTTCCCCTTCATTCCAGAGGCCTTCACAATGCCTGGCATAGCCTTTCCAGTCCCCTTGAATTAAAATGCTACACATTCACCTTTCAGCCTCCGGGGCTCACTGTCAAGAGCCAGGCCTTATGGAGGAACCCTGGGCCTCAGCTCTGCATCTTGGGGTGCTGGGAGGGGCAGGGGGTAGGCATAAACACCGGGACTGCAGAAGGGGACAGAGGCAAAGGAGATCTTCTTCAACTTCAGCTTCCTGTGTCTGTTTTTTTTTTGTTTGTTGTTTTTGTTGTTTTGCTGATATTGGGGTTTGAACTCAGTGCTTGGTACTGTGTCTTAGCTCTACCATGTGATCCACAGATCCAGTTCCAGCTTTTTGGTGGTTAATCAGAGTCTCATGGACTTTCCTGCCTGGGCTGGCTTTGAACTGCAATCCTCATATCTCAGTCTCCTAAGTAGCTAGGATTACGGGCTTGAGCTGCCAGTGCCCTGCTCAGTTTTCTATTTCTTGAAGTAGCGTGCCTTAAACTGACTTCATACATTATATATTATCTGAGTTTAGATTGGTGCTCACAACACTGAAAGAAACAGTATCCGGCCTGAGGCCCAGTTCCTTGCACCCCCATATAAACTCCATTCCTTATCTCCCCACCCCAGCAACCAACCCTTTTGTGATTCTACCATGAAGAGAAGCTGTGACTCTATAGATTTCCCAAATAAATACATTGGTCCAATCATTCAGTGTTTAGTGTTCCTTCTGAAAGCCCATCTCGAGACAGTTGGGGATACAACCTTGTGGGAAGTCCCTGCACTGGTTTTGAGGCGATTTTAGCTATCAAGAGACGGGCTTTGACCTCAGTCCTAGACTTCTCATGGGCTACACGAGGATCCACAGAATACCAAGAGCCCCTGCCAACCTGGTGACCAGCTCACAGTGACACATTTTCAAGTGGACTCACAACTCAATGCTGGCTGCGGCCACAGTCCTCAGAGATCCCGGAGAAGGCGGTAGATGGGATAGCTGCTGGGTCCTTGGTTTCTGGAGCTGGGATTATTATCTGTCCCTGTAGGATAGTGGAAATGCACTGCCATTTTGATGCAGTTCAATATAAAAATGGCGAGCAGTTTCTGGAATGCTGTTTTGTCTTGAGTCTCACGACTTAACCCCATTCTTGGCTTTTGGGTGTAGTTTATTTTCTGTTATTTTGGAAAGAAATGTCACTCTACGAGGCACAATATCACAAATATATGAATTAATCAACCATTTCTTCCTTTCTTCCCCTTTCCCAATTCCCCATTTCCTCCCCTCTACTCTCTTTTCCTTTCCTTTCTTCCTTCTTTCCTTCCTTTCTTTCCTTCTTTCCTTTTTTCCTCCCTCCCTACTTTCTTTTGTTTCCCTCCTTTCCTTTCTCCCTTCCTAACTACCTTCCCCCCTTCTTTTTTCCTTTGTTTCCTCTTTCCTTTGCTTCCTCCCCTCTTTTTTTTCTTTTCTGTCTTCCTTTCTCTTCTTTTTCTTGTTTTTTTTTTTTTTTTCTGTTGAGACATAGTCTCACTACATAGCTCAGACTGGCCTTGAACTCATGATCCTCCAGCCTGAGTACTGGGATTAAAGGCTTGTACCACCATACCTGGTGATATCTCCATTCTATGTAGACCATTTTCCTAATTTAGTCTTTGTATCTGTTAGCTCTTCTTCTATAATTATCTTTGCTAGATTTCCTTATGTGTTGAAAACAACAACAACACTTGGTCAAATCTCCTTGTGATTTTCTCCACTGTTTAAAAGTCCTGTACAGAAGCTGGGTACCATGGCTCACACCTGTGATCCTAGCAGCTCAGAAGGTTGAGATCTAAGTCCACTCCACAGGAAAAGTCCATGAGACTCTTATTGCCAATAAACTACAAGAAGGAAAAGGATGGGGAGGAGGAGGAGGAGGAGGAAGAAGTGGTGGAGAAGAAGAAGAAGGAGAAGGAGGAGGAGGAGGAGGAGGAGGAGGAGGAGGAGGAGGAGGAGGAGGAGGAGGAGGAGGAGGAGGAGGAGGAGGAGGAGGAGAAGAAGAAGAAGAAGAAGAAGAAGAAGAAGAAGAAGAAGAAGAAGAAGAAGAAGAAGAAGAAGAAGAAGAAGAAATATTAAAGAAAAGCCAGAAGTGGAGCTGTAGTTCAAGCAGTAGAGTGCTAGCCTTGAATTATAAACCTCAGGGACAGTACCCAAGTCCTGGGTTCAAGCCCCAGGACTGGGAAAAACAAAACACAATAAAAAACAAAACAAGGTGGGGCAGGAAGAGATGATAGGGTAAAAACAAAGGAGGGGGTAATAATGTTTGATAGGAAATGTACTCATTACCTTACTCATGTAACTGTAACTCCTCTGTACAATATCTTTACAATAAAATAATTTAAAAAAACAAAAAATAGAAATTCCAGGTCAAGTCTCCCTGGCTTGTTCCCAGCCCAGCAGTCCAGGCTGTACCCAAACCTGAAACCAAGATAGGCTTTTAGCCGCCCCCACAGAAGATGTTTGATGAGATCTCAGTGCTGCCCACTGACCATCTGGGCTCCCCAGGCTCTGCTTGCTGCAGGGTGCCCAGCAATGTCCAAAGGAAGCCATCCCAGCTGCCAATAGCCTGACTGTAAGCAGACAAACCCACCAGCGCTGGCATGTACTCAGGGGGGGATGCCAAGGCTACAGCTGGACTAAAAGTGCTGAAGGAAGCAAGACTTGAGGGGCAGAAGGAAGGTCAGGGTCAGGGAATGGCTTCGGGACTCTCCAATCAGACAGGCCCCAGGTGTCCATACTGCAAGGGGTAATCCCCATGGCGGGACCCAGGTTGGCTGAAGAATATCAAATGCATGTGGGAAGAAAGTTGGGTGCAGTGAGTTCCCTCAGTGGCCTCTGCCAGTTGATGGGGCTCCCTGTCTCTGGATGTTGTGGATTAATTCCCATCCTATCAGTGACAAGAGAAAGAGCAACCTTCTCACTATAGTGGCTGTTCTCAGAGCCTCTCTTCTCTCACTCTCATAATGGGGTGCATAGCTCCAAGACCCCCACTTATGACTGGAGTCAGATGAGTTGTTGTTAGAGAAGGCCCCATGAACTAGAAAATCTCATTTATTGCTCTGTGTGTGTGTGTGTGTGTGTGTGTGTGTGTGCGTGCGTGCATGTGTGTGTGCGTGCCTGTACTGGGGCTTGAATTCAGGTATTTGATGCTCTTAGCTTTCTTACTTAAGGCTGTTGCTCTACCACTTGAATCACAGCTCTATTTCAGGCCTTTTACTGGTTAACTGGAGGTATGAGTGTCTCAGATTTGTCTGCTCTGGCTGACATGGATCAGTGATGCTCAGATCTCAGCCTCCTGAATAGCTAGGATTTCAGGCGTGAGCCATGCTGGTGCCTGACAGAGCATCTCATTTCTGAGTTGACTGCACCCTGGCAGGCACATCCTCCTGCTTTGGTGGGATGTGTGGAAGTGTGGAGTGGTACCCACTCTACACCTACTAAGGTGGGAAGAACAGGACCTCAGCTTTAGGGATCAGATTATTTCAGAGCCTTTTTCTTTTAAGTGCTGGAACCTAGACAGACTTCTATTGGCCAAGAGAAGTAATTGAACTCAGGTTAGATTAAATCCAGACACATCCTGCATTTAGTGCCAATTTTTCAAGAAGGCCAGGGCCAGCGTGGGGTCTGGACTGTGTCAGGCTGTGCCTTCTGGCCACTGACAGCTCCTTGGAGCTCAAGGTGATCTGACCTGAAATAATAACAGTTATGGCCCTAGCTTTGCTTCACATGGAACTGGCCCCTTTGCTTGGATGGGTGATGGCTCAGGAGGATGGCTTCTCCTTGTCCTGTTTGCAATAGAGTAGGGGGCCTGGGGACTCTCTGTCCCCTTCTCTGTGCTGTTTGGCTTGGCAGGGGATCCCAGTGGGCATTCAGGAAGAGAAGAAATGAAGCTCAGTGGCTGCTCTTTCCCCCTATTCCCCTCTCAAGCAACAGGGCCTGGGCTGAGTGCCTGGACTGTCAGGCATCCCTGGGGTTCCCCACAATTGTCTGGAGACATCTGGAGATTGCTGCATGGTGCAGCTGTGGGCACACACACACACACACACACACACACACACACACACACACACATTCTCTTTCTCTCTCTCACACACAGACACAGCACAAAGATACAGCTATTTTGTTACTGTCTAGAGTTCAGATTCGTTCACTCTGCAGATTAAAGGATTAAAGGGCAGTATTTAAAGCAGACAGAGTAGATTTGTGTGTGTGTGTGTGTGTGTGTGTGTGTGTGTGTGTGTGTTTGCTTACTAAGGCTTGAACTCAGGGCCTCGCCCTCTCATTTGTCTTTCACTCAAGGTTGACACTCTACCACTTGAGCCACAGCTCCACTTCCAGCTTTTTGAGGTTAATTGGAGATAAGAGTGTCTTGGATTTGTCTGCCCAGGCTGGTTTGGAACTGCAGCCTATTACGTAGCTAGGATTAAAGGTGCAAGCCAGGTTTATGTGAAAGTGAAAAGAACAAAACTAAACAGTGAAAGAAACAGAAGCCTTGTACAAGCAAGGGTCCTGGAGTCGGGGGCGCCAGTTAGGTGCGCCAGGATCTGCTATATGTAGGCTTCCTTGCCTCCGCCCCTTAGGGTGTGCACCTGGTCTGATTGGCTGAGGGGTAGACATGCGCTCTGATGAGTCTCCTGATTGGTTCCTCCGATTCATTCTTCTAATGGGTTCCTCCTGATTGGTTCCTGAGTCGTGCTGAGTCACTCCCCTCCCCCTTTCCCCACCGACCTGGCAGCCATCTTCAACCTAGCTGGGGAGGCCTAGTCTTCCCAGCAGTCTGGAGCTCAGGAGGTAAACCAGCCCAGCGTGAGGAGGTTGGCTTCTCACTCTGAAAAGGCCGAAGTCACACCCTGGCTGGGAAGCCGCGGCTGTGCCCTCCTCCAGGTCTCGTGGTGACCTTGGCCTCCGGCCCGGCCCGGGCGGGCTCCGCAGCAGCGCCAGGCCGGTGAGGAAACCCCAGCGTCGGCGGGGGAGGTGGGCTTCGCTCCGGATAGGGGCGGAGGGGAGGCGAGGGGGACCCCCTGTGAACCCGACAGGGACCCTGGCAGCCAGGGGCGCCCCCCACGGAGGAGGGACCGGCTCCCGCGGCGACCACAGCCGACCCGCAGGTGACAAAGGCCGGGTTGGGCCCGCTCTGTCTTTGGGCACGGGGAGGGGAAGACATCTCCTTCGCTGGAATTTTCCTTCTCGTGTTTCAGTGCAGTGCTCCGACGCTGTCATCAGTAGCCAGTTGCCTCACACATGGCCTTCTGAATGAGCACACATGTATCCACCCATGTGGGTTTGGAGAGGCAGGGATCGGGAAGCAGCCGGACCAGGGCGTCTTGAGCTTGGTGGGGGTGAGCTTGGCCCTGTCAGCATGGCTGTGGCTGCAGGGGCTGGGCCCCGGCTGATTGCTGAAGCCAGTCCTTATTACCACCTGTGAGGATCCTTCAGAAGGCTGCCGGGCCTCGGCACGAGGCAGCTAACCTCCGGAGTGAGAGATCCTGATGGCTCTCCAAGGCAGAAGTGTGTGATGGCCTCCATGATAATGGGGCCGTTCAGTCGGATAAGGTGGGTCTGAGCTGTCAGCGGACCTCTGGAACTTGGAAGGGGACTTCAGGCCTCAGTGGAGATGCCATTTGTGGACATCACCTTGATCTCCGTCTCTGGGAAGAAGATACAGCCATGCGGTTGCCGGACATGACTGAAGGTGACTGGACATCTGGTTCACAGACAATGAGATAAGCAGCTGTGTCGCTGGGAGTAAGCTTGTGGTGATTCGTTATAGAAACGCCATAGGAGATTATGACATTGCACCGTATCTTCTGCCCCCCCTCTTTTTTTTTCCTACTAGTCCAAAGTGAGTCATTAAGTCCACCCACACTTAAGGGAAAGGGACCACCAGTTGAAGGGCGTTGTCCAAGAATCTGTGACCCCACTTTGGGCCAACACACCACAGAAGGAGCATAGGGGGGCCCGTGCTGACACCCAGGATGGAGACCAACCACTGTGATGTTTTTCACACCCCGGGGGGAATTCACGTGAGATTGGGTAAGGCCAGAGAGACTTTTTTTTTTAGCCAAGTGACAATCCCACCTACAATGTGGGAGATTGGTTCCTATTTTTCTCCCCTTTTGATGTCCCCTTGTGAGCAATCTATGGAGTCATCATGTACAGCAGGAGGAGAAGGCAGCATTCCTGTCTTTAATTTGAAAGTTACAATGTGTTAATCAGCTCCAGTCTGAACCTTGCAGGAAGGCTAAATTTGGGGATTGTTAGCATCTTCCAGATGGGTCAGGACAAGGGGAGGAGTTCAGATGACAGGCCACAGGCAAAAGACTGGGCACATTTTTAGTGGGACAAAGCTCACTGTCCCCAAAGCTGCATTCCACTTCTGTCAAATGACTCCTGGCTTTGGACTCTGCCTGTTTCATCTGTCCTTGTTTTTGAGGCAACTGAGATGTGAATGGACCACTATGTCTTGAGAAGACACAGTACTCACAGGGATTTCTTTAATTCCCAAAGAATGTTCTGGTTACATGAGTCTAGTGAAAGGCACCTTCAGGACCTCCCCTCTGTGCCACCAGGGGCTAACCGCTATAGGGGTTCAGGTTGGAAATGACCCTTGTAATCCGGCAGGGGATAGTGGCCCAGGAAACTACCGCTATTGTGAACAGGCCAGATGAGACCCACATGCCTCAGGCTTCATCTTCCCAAGCTGCTAAGAAGGAAAAGAAAAAAAAAGACTAGGCAATTTAAGAATATGTCAGCAATTTGGCAAAAGTCAGAGAAGTCAAAAAGCCATATGAGTTCATAAATAAGCCACAGATCCTGGCTGGATTTAGCAAAAAAATCCCCCAAGGCTTTGTCTATTGACACCAGCTTTGTTTGGTTTTGTTGCATTTTTAGCTGTGGCTGGTGGCCTGCATGGAGCTGGGTAGACTGGAGGGCAGACCAATGAAGGGCAGGGAGAGATCAGAATGCAGGTCCCCAAAGGGCCCCAGAGATGGGGGTCAGGAGAAGGAGACCTCCCCTCGGGCCTGTGAGTCACACAGAGTCTTCTTGTGTGGCTGCAATATTGTGCTGACAGTGGAGCTAATATTCAAAACAAAGAGAGTTTTGGAGCTAGTCACTGGTAGCTCAAGCCTGTGGTTCGAAGCCAACCTGGACAGGAAAGCCTGTGAAACTCTTCAATAAACCACCAAAAGGCTGGAAGTGGAGCTGTGAGCACCAGAGTTGAGTGCAAAAGCTAAGGGACAGAGGCCATGCCCTCAGTGCTGCTGAGGGTATGGGGGGATGGAAGGGAGAACAGAAGAGAGAAGGGAGAGGAAACAGGGAAGATTTTGGGTCTTCTCTTAGAGAAGACTATGTGCTTTAATTCCTTGCCCTAAGCCCAGAAGGGGCCCTTTTAGCTGGTGCATTGATATTTAAACTCTCCAGATGTTATGTGTATTTTACTTTTTGTTTATCAGAGACTCTGGAACTGTGAAGAAGACATTACCTTGCATCCCAGGACATTTTCCCTCTGTCACAGGCTAGAGAGAAACCTCTGATTCTTGACCACTTCCCAGACTGGGTAGGGGAGGAAGGTAGGAGGTGCTGGACAAGTCCCAGAGCTTCCTAAGTGACTTGGAAAATTACAATGTTAGTGGCCTGAATGGAGCTGGGTGGATGGGGAAGAAGGCAGTGCTTCATTCTCCCCACACGGCCCCATCACATCCAGATGCTGCCCACAAATACCTTTGCACCTTTGCCCTTAAAAATCTCTGCAGCCAGACCTGGCACAGATCTTGAGTTGGCCAATAGGCACATGCAAGGATCAGAAGGGCATAAAAGGTTGAGTTAAGGTGAATCAGTGCCTGACACAAAGGAATACAGCCTCTTGAGCATTGCGGGGTTTAGGGGAGTTGTGTGTGTGTGTGTGTGTGTGTGTGTGTGTGTGTGTGTGTGTGTGTGTGTGTGTGTGTGTGTGTGTGTGTGCACTTGCACATTCCCACACTACTACTAGGGCTTGAACTCAGGATCTGGGCACATTGTCTGTTAGCTTTTTTTGCTCAAAGCAAGTGTTCTAGCACTTGGGCTCCACTTCTGGCTTTTTGGTAATTAATTGGAGGTAAGAGTCTTACACCCAGGCTAGATTCCAATCATGATCCTCAGATCTCAGCCTCCTGAGTAGCTAGGATTACAGGCATGAGCCACCAGAAGCTATTTGGCTAGGTATATATTTGATACCCCTTCAATACCAGATAGTTTATGTTTATATTCTGTTACATCAGTACAGAAGGGGGTACAGTGGGGTGAATGGTACCCTCAGAGATACATCTAATTCCCAGAACCTGACACTTTCAGCACATATGGCTAATGTGTGTTAAGTTAAGGAACCTGAGAGAAGAGGAGCATTCTGAGTTCTCTAGGTGTCCTTAGAAGGGGAGCAGAGAGAGTTTTGAGACAGGCCTCATGGGGACAAGGGCCTGTGAACATGGAAGGAGGCACTGAGAGCCATCACTGCAGCTGGGATGCAGGACAGCCACGGATTCAGAGATGCCCACTTTGATATGATCCTTTATTGTGGCCACTGTGAAACTAATACTGCAGGAAAAGCTCCTTCTCCATGGTGCCACATCTGTGCTTAACCTGATCCAGGAAGCAGGGTGTGCTGGCTCCCTGTGCTGGCTGGGAGATCAGGAAGAAGTGGTCCAGGCCTGCTCTGAAGGCCAGATTCAGCCATGATGTCACAGCAAGCTGTCCAGATACATGGCTGCAGAGGTACTAACCAGGCACCTATATCCAGGACAAGAAACTAAGGCAACTGGGCACCAGTGGCTCATACCTGTATTCTTACCTACTCAGAAGGCTGAGATCTAAGGATCAAGGTTCAAACCTGGCAGGAAAATCCGTGAGACTCTAATCTCCAATAAACTACCAAAAAGGTCAAAATGCAGAGTTGTGGCTTAAGTGGTAAAGAACTTTGAGCCAAAAAGCTCAGGGACAGGGGCTGGGAAGGTGGCTCAGTGGTAGAGTGCTTGCCTTGCATGCGTGAGGCCCTGGGTTCGATTCCTCAGCACCACATAAGCAAAAAGAAAAAAGCTGGAAGTGGCGCTGTGGCTCAAGTGGTAGAGCGCTAGCCTTGAGCTGAAGAGCTGAGGGACAGCACCCAGGCCCAGAGTTCAGTCCCCACAACCAGACCCCCCCCAAAAAAAAGAAACAAAAAAAAAGCTCAGGGACAGCACCAGACCCTGATTACAAACCCCATGATTGGCACACACAGAAAGAAAACAGGAATGAACACATCCAGGTTTGGGAGTCCTGGGGGAAACTGAGGAAATCAGATTCTTCTAAGCATGCTGTCTTGAACTTTGTTTTTAAAATGAACACTGCACTAGAGACTTTTCTTCTAGACAGGAAATTCCATCTCATTCCTTATACCCACTACATAGTATCTCATTGCAGGAAGCTTAAAGAAAAAGGATTGGGAAGGGGTGTTAAGGCCACAGGAAGGTTAGATTTTAGGACTCAAAGGAAGTGTTGACATACAGAAATCCAGCTCCAACAATCTGAGTAGCAGCCTCCATCTAAGAGGAGGGTGCATCTCAGGCAAATTGGAGAGAGCATACTGCCCTGGTTTCATCGATGTGACGCTGAACTCAAGGCAAAGGTGTCTCAGGAGCCAGAGTCCGGGACCACACAGGCAAAGCCATTACTCAGGAGGGTATCAGGTGATGTGCCTAACCAAGAATGACAGGGTAGGAATGTTCCAGAATTCATAGGGGAAAAAAGTGATTAGGTTATGAATTTGTAACAATCTCACTGCTCTTTTCCCCCATCAGGTAAGTGCATGTGGAGCCAGAGAGGGGGTAGGGAGGCCTCAGATGTCATTGCAAAGGGTTAAGGTGGACTCAGACATCCCTGAGCCCTGGGGAGAAGGAAGGGAAGGAGGACCCAGGGGAAGGGAGGGCAGGCATTGCCCCAGCACATTACAAGAGCAGTATTTCTTCATCTTTGTAATAAATGAGTATTACATATAGATATATAGTATATGCATATTTATATATACACACGTA
>NW_027205527.1:0-10000 GCF_024711535.1 Dipodomys merriami | reverse complement strand
AAACATATATATATTTATTATTTTCAGTTTTTTTGTCGTCGGGTGTGAGGCTTGGACTCTGGGTCTGGGTGCTGTCTCTCTGCTCTTCATCTGAAGGCTCACTACTGTTCTGCCACTTGAGCCACAGGGTGCCACTGCTCCCCTTTTCTGTTTATATAGTGCTGAGGAATCGAACCCAGGGCCTCATGCTTGCAAGGGGAGCGAGCACTCTACCACTAAGCCACCTTCCTAGCTCTCCCCCCTTTTTTGGCCAGTCCAGCATGGAAGGCTCCTGCATCTTGTTTGTATGGACATACTCACAGCTGAATAACTGAGTTGTTTTGCTTAATAAAAAAAAAAATCCTGGTGTTGATATATGTGGAGGGGAAGGGAAAAAACAAATTGTTAAAACAGGGTTACAGGAGGACCCATTGAAACAATGAGATATACAAGTCGTTATGTCGAAAAACGAACTTTACAACTTTGGTGGGGGGACGGCGGGGGGGGGGGAGGATACGAAGGGATGGGAAGGGGAAAAAAAGCAGGAGGCTACAATGCTTATAAGAAATGTGCTCATTATCTTACCCATGTAATTGTAACCCCTCTGTACAGTATTTTCACAATAAAAATATATTTAAAAAATATATATTTAAAAAAAAACTTGGTACAGTAGTCTAGAAACATGGTTGCTATTACAGCCTTCATTTGCTTCACTTGACCACTGTTTTCTCATTTAACAGCTTTTGGCGACAAGCATGATTATTTTTCGTGGGGTGGGGGTGACTGTTTTGAGGCTTTCCCAAATTTTTATGTCCAACAGGTTACCAGATCTAAGGAAAACCCAGAAGTTTGAGAATTAAGTAACTCTCGGGCTCAAACTACAGAGAAAGAAAAGGAGAAAGAGAGACCTATGGAGGGAAGGGGTTGGGGCGTTGGGGGGAGAGGTCATAGAAAGGAAAAGAAAACAGGGAAAAATAAAAACACAAAGTAAAGGTCGTTTTTAAGTGGAGGCCTGGACTCAAACCAGGCCACTGACTGAGGCTTCCTCATTATGGGATTTCAAAAGTGGGCCTTGGCTTCTTGCAGAAGTCATCTCGATGTGTTGGTGTTCTGCTGTACATATCATTTGGAAGCGACTCTATCTTTTCACTCCATGGTGAATGTATTCACATATATGTTCCTATAGAAAACCAGTTTCGTGTGTTTTCTCTCACATATGCAAAAGGTACGTTTAAAATAGGGGAGACATTAGATCTCTGGACTGACTGCCTGGCTGGCTGCTTGGCTGGCTGCTTGGCTGGCTGCCTGGCTGCCTGGCTGCCTGGCTGCCTGGCTGCCTGGCTGCCTCACTCACTCACTCACTCACTCACTCACTCACTCACTCACTCGCTCACTCACACACTCACACACTCACACACAGTAAGACCCAAAAGACAGGATAGATACTTTTAGGGGGAGAAACACCCACCGAGGCAAGGCCCAATGGTTATGTGCCCAGAAATGAAAGTGAAACCTTGAAAACACACAGAAGGAAAAGAAACAAAGTAAACTCTCTACCTTGAGCCTGTAGTAGGGTTTAAGAGATGATTCTGTTGGTTTCCCATGCATGCATGGGGGGGAGGGGGGGTGCTTTGACCCATGCTCTGTTTCTTTTTAAAATTTACTTCCCTCCCCGGTGTAAGTTTCCTCCTTTCTTTGAGGAAACTCTTGGCTCCGTTCCCGCAGTATACTCATTGTTTGTGCAAAAGCTCAGAGGAAGGGAGCTGCTCTTTTCCCTTCCACCACCCACCCCCACCTATTAGTTTTCTTTCCTAATAACTGTTCGTTTATGAGGGACTGAAAAGTGAAGAAAATAGGATGTGTGGAGCCATTCATTAGGAAGCTGTCCGGCTGTCTTGTCTCTGAATTCCTGGTGGTGCTTTCCCAGGCCTCATTTCCCCCTGGAAATTATCCTGCTTGCCTCTGTGTTCAATTCTGGGAAGGAAGATAGGCCGAGATAAGGCAACCTCTTGGCACGAAGCTGGAACACACGGCCACCTCGCCTCACGGGTACACAGCCTAATCATCCTATCCCGAGGGTCCTCCGTCAACAGTTTCTTACAACGATTTTTATTAGTTTAGTGGCCCTACTGAGGTTGAAATTCAAGGCCTCAACTCAGGCAGGCCTGCTGGGGTGGGCGTGTTTGTTTCTTCTTCTTTCTCCTCCCCCCCCCACCCTCCCCCCTCCGCCAGGGCGCTTAAGTCGTTGCCATGACGACATTTACAAGACAAAGGAACGTTGCCTGGAGTTCCTGAGTTGACTGGGGCTCCAGGCTTAAACCAGCCCACCCCACCCCCACCCCCGACCCGCCCTGCGTCCTCTGCGAAACACCCCGGCGGGGTGGGGGGTGGGGCGGCCAGCCCTCAGCTCCTGTAACTTCATTAGCGCGCGGGGTGGGGTGGGGGTGAGTGAATCAGCCTCCCCTCCCCCTCCCCGTCTTTACAAAAGTGGCCTCTTTTGCCCTTGGGCAGGAAAAGTCTGCGCGCGCGCGCTCTCTCTGGTCTTTTTCTGCTGGGACCCTCCCTGCCTACCACCAGCAGCCACTGACTTCCTGCAAGCTGGAGTTGTCAGACTACTTCCACCCGCCCGCTGCCACTAGTATGCCTCCCGCCCAAGCCCGCCAGGGACAGAATGGGAGGGGCGGGCGGGGAAGCTGGCATGCTTGCCTGTGCTCTGCCCTCTGCCCCTCCGGGAGGCATGACTGTGACCGTGGGATGTCCCCGTGGCCGACCCCTAAGCTCCCACCCTCTGGACGGAGGAGAGTGAGGGGAAAAAGGAGTTCAGGAGTCTTGTCTCCCCTCCATCTTCCCGCCTAGGTCAGGCCAGGATCTGCCTCTCTTCTCCCTGTCCCTGTTCCCCGTTCCTCTTAAGGAGTGACTGGAGAAACTGTCCGTCTGTGTTTGTGATTGTGATTAACATCGCAAAAACCTTCAAAGAATCTCAGATCGGTTAGAAGCCCGTTGGGTTTCACTTCTCAGGCGTGAGGGGTTGTTATCTCCCCCTCCCTCTCTCCTTTGATTTTTTACAAATTGTTAGGGAAATGGTGACATACAGAACGGTTACAGTATGCCAGCCCACACCGGTGGCTCGCGTCTGTAATCCTAGCTGCTCAGGAGGCTGAGAGCTGAGGATCACGGTTCAAAGCCAGGCAGGGCAGGAAAGTCACCAGACTCTTATCTCCAATGAGGCACTAGAAAATCGGAAGTGGCGTTGTGGCTCAAGCGGTAGAGCACTCGCTTTGAGCTGAAGAGTTTAGGGACAGTGCCCAGGCCCAGAGTTTAAGACCCACCACTGACAAAAAAAAAAAAAAAAAAAAAAAAAAAAAAGGATAGGAAAGATTACATTACATAAGTGAGGTAGGAAGAGTACATTTTTTTTTTAATTAATAAGTTTTTTTTTTTTTTTTTTTTTTGTCGTTGGGCTTGAACTCTGGGCTTGGGCGCTATCCTGCCCGGGCTGGCTTTGAACCGTGATCCTCAGCTCTCAGCCTTCTGAGTAGCTAGGATTACAGGCGCGAGCCACCGGCGCCCGGCTAATGAGTTGTGTTAATTGTGAAAATACTTACAGAGTGGTTACAATGACACGAGCAAGGAAATGAGTACATTTCTTATCAAGCATTGTTGCCTCCTCCTTTGTTTCCATTCCTGCCCTCCCATCTCCCCCCACCCCCTAAAAAAGAGTACTTTTTTTTTTTTGGACAATGTCACCCCTTCCCTGGCTCTCTCACAGGTTTTCCCTCCCTCAAGTTCTGTTTGTTCCCCACCCACAGGTTGTGTGTCAACATAGTGTCTAGTGAGTGCCACTGTTGCACTTCTTCATCCTGGGTCCCTCCATTTCTTGCCCCTCCCGGAAATAGATGAAGGAAGAAACAATGGGGGGGGGGGGGAGAAGAGAAAACAAAATAACATCGATGATAACAAACACAAAGAAAGGGGAAGACTTCTTGTTATATGATCAGAGGTATATAGGCATTGCACTTTGGTGAGCCTCATGTCTTCAATTAAGCAACCCAAAGGCCAGAAGTGGAGTTTTGGCTCAAATGGCAGACTGCCAGTCTCTTTTTTTTTTTTTTTGGCGCGGGGGCGGGGGGGGGGTCCGGTCGTGGGGCCTGAACTCTGGGCCTGGGCGCTGTCCCTCATCTCTTCAGGTTAAGGCTAGCATTCTACCACTTGAGCCACAATGCCACTTCCGGCTTTTTTTCTGCTTATGTGGTGCTGAGGAATCGAATCCAGGGCCTCACGCATGCAAGGCAAGCGCTCTACCACTGAGCCACCTTCCCAGCCCCAGAGTGCCAGTCTTGAGCACAAGAGCCAAGGGACAGCACTCAGGCTCTGAGTTCAAGCCCCAGGACTGACTGGGGCGTGCACACACACACCCTGCACCCCTTGATCTTTGCTGCTGTTTCCTACCACACAGGCACAGGCACGTATGGCAGCATGTGATCTACCTCCCCCCCTCCCCCCACACACACTTTGCACTGCCGCCACCACCACCGCCGCCGCCACCAACTATAGCAACAGACTTCCTAGGCTTCCCCTCCACCACCACCACCCCCTCCGCCCCGGGCCCTAGTTTAGATCGATGAACCAAAGTGTCCCCACTGCACGTTCGGCTCTGGCAAATATCAGATAGGATTACAGTGATGAGGAGAGAGGAGCGACCGCCATGGATTGACTGTAGGGCCCAGAGGACAGAATGCCAGCCCAGGCCCATTCATAGGTCAAGCCAGGAAAATGTTTTTTGTTTTTGTTTTTGTTTTTGATTTCCGGTCTCTCTCCACACCCCATGTGTTTTGTCTGTCTGTCTCTCTGTGCCATAGGGGTTTGCCATTCATGACCTGTGTGGGCGGGGATGTGCTGGGGTGTGTGTGTGTGTGTGTGTGTGTGTGTGTGTGTGTGTGTGTGTGTGTGTGTGTGTGTGTGTGTGTGTGTGTGTGTGTGTGTGTGTGTGTGTGTGTGTGTGTGTAGGGGGAGGTGTTCCTTCCTCACAAGACCTTCCTAAGTGTCTTGATCGATCTTGGGCCTGACGTTCTTTTTCCTTGTTTTGGGGTGCCACCTACTGGACACCGTGTGGAGTGACAGGGAATGATTCGGTGCTGATGGCGGGGGCTGGCGACTCTCGCGAGAGTCCGAGAGACTCTCGCGAGAGTAGCGATGAGGTATCGCCGGCTCTCTTCTGCGGCTTTATTTATTTACAACGAAACAAAACGAAACAACAGCAAACAAGGAAATGTTCTTGAAGGGAGGGCCGAGCGGAGGGGGAGGGGGGCCCGCAGGGGGTGTTTTTTTTCGTTATTTTCTGGACACGGAATTCGTTTGGATATTATGTCTTACGAGCAAACTGTACCAGTTTATTTACGGTTGTAATTTTTTTTTTTTTTTTTTTTGGATCCGGTCGTGGGGCCTGAACTCTGGGCCTGGGCGCTGTCCCTCAGCTCTTCAGCTCAAGGCTAGCGCTCTACCACTTGAGCCACAGCGCCACTTCCGGCTTTTTTCTTTTTGCTTAATGTGGTGCTGAGGAATCGAACCCAGGGCCTCAGGCATGCAAGGCAAGCACTCTACCACTGAGCCACCTTCCCAGCCCCTACGGTTGTAATTTATATACGGTACCACAAATGTCTTTACGTCCGTATTATGAAAAAGGGTCCCACGGCTGCAGTGGGTGAAAGATTGAGACGGGAACATTTCTAAAGGAGTGCCAAGAAAATGGAAAACAGGCAATGCAATAGTTTAGGGAGAGTTATAAATATCAAGTGCTGCCCTAGGTGAAATTTCATGCAAATGTCCTCACCCACTCAGGTAAACTTTTTATATAGGTATCAGAATACAATTTCTTGAACTATATAGACTTTTATTCACTTGATTTCCCTTAAGTAAATTAAAATAACTGGCTGTTGACAGGGCACATCTGGATATTTCTATCGGCCCCATAGAGATAATCTGTTACATTTTAGGACATGGTAGATTATATTTGCTATTTCCCCAAATGGACTTTACAAAAGCCATCCGTGGCCCCAAAGATGTTTCTGGACCTCTCATCATGTGTGACTAAATAGGCCTCAGTGAATTAAGCTGAGAAAGCTGCAAAACAAAGCAGATCACTTCAGTTATGGAATATTAAGAGAATAAAAGTAGCTTTATACCACTGGATCTTTAGTGAGAAGGTAGAATAAAAAGAAGAGAAAAATATTGGAGGATGCAATATAAGCCAATTGAAACGTATCCAACCGCGGATCTGGCTTTGAAGTGGCTATTGACTAGTGTGGTCCTAGACCATCGTGTCCAGAAGGATACATCGATGTGTTTTGAAAGATCCTAAACCAAATGTACTTGTGATCATGACCCAAAGCGTGAGGACAGGTACATTTCTGTCCTCCTAATTCCAGCTTTGGTCCTCACACGTCCGGTTGTTATAATACGTTCACAGTCGTGCCACTTACGGATATTACGTCTTGTGTCTTCTCTGCAATATCTTAAATGCTCAGAGAAGTTACACCTTCTGACAAAAGGACAGTATGTGTGTCACACACACGGGGACACACACACACTCTGTTTGCCCGGAGTGCTGTGTAGCTTACCATGTCCAGTTATAGTTTAGGTCTAGCATCCATGTAGGAGAGAAAACAGGTGCCGTTGGTTGGTCGGTCTGTCTGTCTCTCCGCCGGTCTGTCTTCCCCTGGCATCACCTGTTCTAGGTTCTTCTCCGCCGCCGCCGGCACCCCCCCCCTCTGCCCCCCCCCCCCCCCCGCTCCTAGTCCATCAGTCCATCCATCTACTTCCCTGTAACTGACATAATCTTCTTCTTCTTCTTTGGGGAATGGATGAATAAACTTTTACCTTGTGGATATTGTACACACACCCTAAGGGGTGTGTGTGTGTGTGTGTGTGTGTGTGTGTGTGTGTGTGTGTGTGTGTGTGTGTGTGTGTGTGTGTGTGTGTGTGTGTGTGTGTGTGTTGACGGAATAGAGTGTTTACCATGCCTGACCCCCTGGCTCTGCCTCTCTACCCGTCTGCGATGCGATGTGTGTGCTGGGGCGCTTCTGCCCGCATATGTTCCCAGTGCGAACTCCAAAGAGAAGTACGCCCGCCGGGCCTGTGGGTTCTAACCATGCTTCACCCCCCCCCCCGGGAGATAGGATCGCCCCTCTGACCCCCCCACTCTGTTTGGGCCGGGGCCCCTCGTCTGTCTCTCCCTGTCTTTCCTCCTAGGGTTCCCTACCTGCCCTCCCCCCAGCCCCGCGCACACACACACACACACACACACACACACACACACACACACACACACACACACAGAGTCACAGACACACACACACAGAGTCACAGACACACACACCCACACCCACTGTGCACCGCCACACTCGGGTCCAGGTCCTCCACCACAGGCATGTGAGTGAAGATGCCTCTACCCTCCAACACCTGTGTGTCGGGTTCAGATTCATCGCCTCATGCCCCGAATCCTGCTCCAGAGAGAGTGGCAGAGCCTATTAGAAAAGGCTAGCTGTTTTTTTTTTTTTTTTAAATTTTTTTTTATTTTAAGGTAGTCCCATTTGTCGAGTCTCTCTCCAATTTGTTGTGACCCTGGGACTCTGTTCAGGAAGTTCCTTCCTGTGCCTATTAGTTCAAGTGTCTCTCCTACTCTGTCCTGCAGTAGTTTCAGAGATTCAGGTTTAATGTTAAGGTCTTTAATCCATTTTGAGTTGATGTTGGTGCATGGTGATAGGCTGGGGTCCACTTTTAGTTTTCTGCATGTGGCTGCCCAGTTTTCCCAGTACCAGCGGTTGAAGAGGCTGTGTTTCTTCCATTGTATGTCTTTGGCTCCTTTGTCGAATATCAGCTGGCTGTAGGCCTGTGGATTTATTTCTGGATCTTCTATTCTGTTCCATTGGTCTTCGGGTCTGTTTTTGTGCCAGTACCATGCTGTCTTTGTTATTATAGCTCTGTAGTAGAGTTTGAAGTTCGGCATGGATAGCCCTCCCATATTGTCTTTATCCCCTAGAATTGTTTTGGCTATTCTAGGTCTTTTGTTGTTCCATATGAATTTTTGGACTGTTTTCTGTATTTCAGTGATGTACGTCATTGGGATTTTAATAGGAATTGCGTTGAATTTGTATATTAGTTTTGGAAGTATTACCATCTTTACTATATTAAGTCGGCCTATCCAGGAGCATGGGAGGTCTTTCCATTTCCTAGTGTCTTCTGCAATTTCTTTCTTTAACTTTTTATAGTTCTCATTAAATAGTTCTTTTACATCTTTGGTTAGGTTAATTCCTAAATATTTTATTTTTCGGGAGGTTATTGTGAATGGGGTTGCTCCCTTTATTTCCCTCTCTTCCTGTACATTATCAGTGTATAGGAAGGCAACTGATTTTTGTGGGTTTATTTTGTATCCTGCTATTTTGCCAAAGTGATTTATGATTTCTAAGAGTTTGGGGATGGAGTTTTTGGGATCTTGGAGGTATAGAATCATGTCGTCTGCAAAAAGGGATAGTTTAACTTCTTCTTTTCCTATGCGGATCCCTTTAATGTCTTTTTCTTGCCTTATTGCCCTGGCTAAGGGTTCTAGGACTATATTGAAGAGGAGTGGAGACAGTGGGCATCCTTGCCTTGTTCCTGATTTTAGGAGAATTGGTTGTAGCTTTTCCCCATTAAGTATAATATTGGCTATTGGTCTGTCATAAATGGCTTTTATTGTTTTTAGAAATGTTCCTTCTATTCCTATTTTCTCCAGAGCTTTTAGCATGAATGAATGTTGAATTTTGTCAAAGGCCTTTTCTGCCCAGCCAGCGGCTCTCGTTTGGCTTTCCTGTCATTTAGTGATGGGTGAGTGGACTCACGCTTCCCATGGCGCTGTCACCGTGGGTTTCCAGACCTGTGTGCGTGACGTGTACCTACCCTCTCTGTGTTAGAAGAAACCTCTCTCTGGCCTTCCCCCTGCCCTTTCCCTGCCTGTGAGGGGGGGGGGCGGGTGGGGGCGGGGGGAGGGAGCGTGTTGTGGGGCGGGCGGGCGGCGGACTTTCACAAGTGAGCGGGGTGCCTCCCGAGGGCTCGTCTCTTGCTGGAGCCGACCCATCTTTGGGAGTTTTTTGTTGTTGTTGTTGTTGTTGTTGTTGTTGTTGTTGTTGTTGTTGTTGTTGTTGTTGTTTCTTTCTGGTTTCCATCTGGGGGAAAAAGAAAACAAAACGTACAAACACCCCCCCCCAAAAAAAAAAAAAAGACGGGCGGGCAGACGGTGGGACGAGCGCTCACTTGCCCTTTTCTGGCCATGTTGGGTGGGGGTGGGGGTCTTGCCACGGGCGGCGGAGGTCGTGCGGGTGGCCGGTTCGTTTTCTCTCGTGGTGCAGGCCTGCCGTCTTTGCCGCCCCTTCCTGCTTGGGACCGATCCCGGCTTCCCGGTTCTCGGGTTCGGGCCGCTCCGTTCGGGCGACTCCCGTCCTGGTTCCTGGTTTCACTTTGGTCGCTGGCGGCGGCGGCGGCGGCGGCGGCTCGATCTCGGTCTAGGTCTCTGGTGGCTCTGGTGTCGTTCGTGAGGTCGCAGAGAGGACCCGGCTGCAGGTCCTGACCTAGGTTGTGCCTCTCGGTGCGTGGCGGTGGGGAGTGAGGCGATTCGTTTCCGTGTTCTGTGTCTCCGGAGCTCAGAGCCGGCCGGCGCGCGCCGATCCGGGGTACGGCGGCTCGGTGGAGTCGGTCGTTGGAAGGCGGTTGTCGTGCTCCCCCTGGCGTCCGCCTTGATATGACAGTCCCCTCGTTCTCAGCCGAGCGAGCGAGTGAAGGAGGAGGTCTGGCGGCAGCGAGCCGGGCGGAGGCCCGGCCTCTACCGGGTGCCGGGCGCGACTGTCGCCGTGGTGTCGCTGTGGCGCCGGGGCGGCTGTTCTGTCGGACTTTGCGCCCGCAGGCGAGCGCGGGGTGGGGCCGTGAGTCGCCGCTCTCTCTTCCGTGCCCGGTCTGTGCCGGGGGTGGCGGCTTGGTCGGGTCGACCAGT
>NW_027205526.1:847500-1013346 GCF_024711535.1 Dipodomys merriami | reverse complement strand
CAGCGATCATTGAGCCCAAGCCCGGTCCTAGCCGCACGCTACCAATGCACTGATGTCGCAGGCTTCTTCTTCTTTTAATTTAAAGTTTTTATATTTGTAGAGAGATTCCCAGTGCATTGTTTATTTTTCTTGCCCTTTTCCATATTTTATGAGGGAAGAGTGCCATGGCAGTAACAGCTGTGATTCATTGAACCTTTATGTTGTCTGGCTCTGTATGCAGCACCATGTTGCAGGGTCTTCATGATCAAAACAGACCGGGGGGAGGGGGGAGCGGGATTGTCGATGTCAGCACCTCATTTCCACACCTCAGGGGTGGGAACCCCTCCTGGCCAAGGCACCATGGTACATCAGTGTTTGTTGTAGTGGAGACCCCACCCTCCCACTTTGTCTGTCAGATGGATGAGATCTGAAATTCATGTTGGCCCAGCACTGGTGCCTCACATCTGTAATCCCGGCTACTACAGAAGGCTGAGATCATGGTTCAAAGCCAGTATAGGTAGGAAACTCCTCAAGACATTTGTCTTCATGGAGCCAACCAAAAGCCAGAAGTGGAGCTGTGAAAGTGAATGAAAATGCTTTGGGACAGCGCCCAGCCCTGAGTTCAAGTCCCAGGACCGGCACAAAGGAAAACAAACAAAATTCCCATTGCACAGAGGACTGTTTTATCAGTGACACCTTGTGGGAAGTGCTGTCTCCTCCTGCTTTTGAGTGAAATCGGGGTCCTGTGAGACAGGTGGGCCCTGTACATCACTAAGCTCTGCTGCCAGGGGCCCAGGCGTGGCTGCTAGGGATGTGGTAGGCCTGCAACCACAGGGGACAGATGAGCTGCTTCCGCCTGGATCCAGAAGTTTCCTAGACTCACAGGCTCTCCTTTCTCCTTCAGGTAGAGGAGGGTCATCTCCCAGAATTGTGGAATTTTCTATTTGTCGTCCTGAGCAATCCTTGCCTGCTGCTTCCTGCTGTGGACATTTTCAGATGGCAGTGGGAGAGCCACACAGCCTGTGATCATGACTCCATTCACTGGGACGGAGCAGGCCTGGGCTTCTTGGAGAATGAAGAATTCAGAGATGGTGCCTTCTGACTCTATCAGAGGTTCAGGTTGACAAATGGAGACATGGCATTTTGTGGTCGTTTGTTTTCGGCAATGGTGGGTAAAATCTGCACCGGCAGCAGCTGACAGCTGACAGCATCCCAGTGTTGGCCCTTCGCCCCTCAATATCATATCCTCCACTCGAAGCCACATAGCTCTTCCCTAAGCTAAATAATGAGACACACAGCTCTCCCAAGAAGACAGGGCTGTGTGCAAACATTCGCCTGGGTGATTTTGCACACTTGTGTGAGGGAGAAGTTTCCACCAATCAGAACAGATGCATCTCAACTAATGACTGACCTTAGAGCTTTTTCATTTCTCCTAGGGATCTGGAACACAATGGAAGCATCTGGAGTTGACTGGGCTCACTGTGCCATGATTTCACATAAACACAGAGACTGAGTGTGTCCTGGGGTCTTGGAATTGAGCAGATGTGGGTGAGCCTGCATCCCACCTTGCCATCTGACTCCTGCATCAACCTCAGGATGCAGCTTCCATCTTTGGACACTTTCTTTTGGCCTCCCAGAGGCTTCTTGGTTTGAACATTATGGGTCAAGACTAGCTCAGGCAAACAAAAAGTTTATGAGACCTCATTTCAATGAAACAAGCCAGGTGTGTAGCACATGCCTATCACCCAGCTACACAGGAGCTGTAGGTGGGAGGATTGCAGTCCGGGCCAGCCCTGCGTATTTAGAAGTGATTAGAACAGTGGGGGCACAGGAAGCAGAAGGTTGGAGGGGTGTGTGGGGGTTGGTTAGCAGGGGGTACCATTGCTAGCTATGGTAGAGAGGGAGAAGGTGGTGATCTCCTGGAAATTGTAAGTCTGGGATCAGGAGGGAGAGACAGGAGGTGCTCAGGTTCCTGGTCTTTGGGATCCCATACACACATCTCCCTGCCTGTCCCTAGCCAGCAAAGCCAGACCCCATCTTCATCCTGGGGTGCACACACAGCCCGACCCACCCTGGGTGCCAGGACCGAGACAAGGAGAGGTCTCGGGAGACATGGAAAGCCACAACAGAGGACAAGCGAAGGCTCTCTTTGCCCCTTGTTTCTCCTTTGGGAGCCATTTGGAGCCCTCACTGTGCTCATTTTCTTGGCCTGTGATGTGTTCTTAATCACATTAATTCCTCCTCTAAATATAGAGGCCATCTGCTGCCAGCTGGCTTGTGATCACTGATCGCCCACTTAACAAACACTTCCTGCGGCTGCTGGGTTGGGGTGTCCGTGGGGCCAGTGCAAAGCACAGTCCTAGAGTTCCGGAGGCCTAGACCTGCAGGCTTCACCCAAGGGCTGAACCAGGGCCTCATTGTGGAGGAGATGTCTGCCTGACTAGCTCATTTGTCTATCTATCTTTATCTATCTATCTATCTATCTATCTATCTATCTATCTATCTATCTATCTATCTATCTATCTATCTATCTATATCTATCTATCTATCTACCTACCTACCTATCTATCAACCTACCTACCTATCTACCTATCTACCTAATGAGTCTATTTTATCTGTCTGCCTGATCTATCTGTCTTCTCTTTCTAATCCATCTATCTGTCTTATCTGTTTGTCTAGCTAATCCACCCTTCTCTCTTTCTTTGTGTTGGTCTTCTGTTAAAGCTCCTTCAAAGAGGGTGCCAGCCTGGTGGGAGGCACCTGTGCACAGGTTAAGGGATGCTAATGACACATATCCCCTCCCAGCTGGTCTTTGCCCTCCCAACCACTGCCTGGTCTATTCCAGCACTCCTATTAAGGACAATTGAGCCCTGCCACTAATTACTTTTAAAGTACTAGATCTCAATTAGAGAGTTCATTACATTTCACCATCTTGTCCCCATTAAAGACATTTTCATTATTAAGTTGATTTGGCAGAATGGAAGAGCCCTGCTGAGACCGAAGTGTTACTGTCCACAGTGCCTCCTGCCCGCTCTGCAGCCTGCCTGGTTTTAGGGATACCCTTGAAAGCTTTGCTTTGGGACCTCCTCCTCCTCACTCTCCAGACAGTTAACAAATATTCTTGAGGTCTTGGCTTTGGACTCAGTGCTGGGATGGGCTGGGGACAGTGGAGCCGAGTTAGAGTGTTACCATTGCTCTAAAATATACTCGTGAGAAGAAAAACTGCAAAGAAGAAAGATGAAGCTAGGCACAGAAGTTCATGCCTGTAATCCAACCTACTCAGGAGGTTGAGATCTGGGGACTCGGTTTGAAGCTGGCCTGGTCAGGAAAGTCTGTGAGACTCCTCTCTCCAATTATCCACCAAAAAGCCAAAGTACTGCTGTGGCTCAAATAACAAAGCACCAGCCTTGAGTGAAAAAATCTCAGGGACAGCAAACACCAGGACTTGTTCATGTGTGCATGCACATGCATACAAGTATGAACACACACCACATACACACAAGAAATAAAATAAAATAGAGACGAGGCTTTTCGGAGGTTTGGGTTGGGTGGCCTGGGCCCACATCTGTGGCTCCACGCAGCCCCACGCAGCCCCACACAGAAGAACTTCTGGTCTCGAACTTCCTCACAGGTCACGGTTCCTTGCCTACTCCACTGGGACCAGTGGAAGTGCCTCTAAATCCTACATCTTTTAAAATTCATTCATTTATTTTACATTAATTTACTTCACTGTTCTTCTAGAGATGATCTACAGTGGGATTCTGATTATGTGAGTCAGGTAACAAGTACATTTCCTTTCCTACAGTGTCTTCCATTCCCTTGCTCTCTCCCGGTCCCTCTCTTCTGTCTCCACCTGAGAGTTGCATAGTTCACTTTCACCAGTGTCTAGTGCCCTCCACTGTTGCACTTGTCACCTTCTTCCCCTCTAGTTCTGTGCCCTTCCCACACTCTTCCAAAGACATACACGTGAATATACCATATATAAGGAAAAGACGACTGAATCGTCAAAAACTAAAAACACATACTAGGGAGAAGATAGGCCATTTGTCTCTGATCTTTGCTTACCTCACTTAACATGATTTGTTCTAGTTCCAGCCTTTTTCCTGCAACTAACATTATTTTATTCTTTCTAATGATGTGTAAATTTCTATTGTGTATAGGTACCATAATTTTTGGATGCCCTCATCTATTGTGGGCATCTGAGTCGTTTCATATTTTGGCTAATGTGAATAGTGCAGCAATGAACATGGATGTGCAGGTGTCCTTATCTTATCTTATCTTATCTTATGGTTATCCTGGCTCATGATGTTCAGGGTAGATGCCCAGGAGTGGGATGGCTGGGTCATAGGGGAAATCTGTGTTTAGTTTTTTGAGGAACCATGGGACTGCTTTCCAGAGTATGGTTGTACTAGTTTACATTCACACCAGCAGTACAGTAGGGTTCTGTTGCAAATATTTCTTGTTGGAATGCAAAATGTTGGCCAGTCTACCTGTGGTGATATAGTATCTCAGGGTTGTTTTTATTTGAATTTCCTTTATGACCAGGGATGATGAATATTTCCTCCATGTTTCTTTGCCATGCTTACCATTTCTTCTTCTTCTTCTTCTTCTTCTTCTTCTTCTTCTTCTTCTTCTTCTTCTTCTTCTTCTTCTTCTTCTTCTTCTTCTTCTTCTTCTTCTTCTTCTTCTTCTTCTTCTTCTTCTTCCTTTCTTCCTCCTCCTCCTCTTCCTCTTCCCTCCCCCCCTCTCCTCCTCCTCCTCCTCCCTCCTCCTCCTTCTCCTCCTCCCTCCTCCTCCTCCTCCTCCTCCTCCTCCTCCTCCTCCTCCTCCTCCTTCTTTTCCTCCCTCCTCCTCTCCTTAATCTTCTGTCTGTCATGGGTCTTGAACTCTGGGCCTGGGCACTGCCCTTCAGCTCAAGGCAAGTACTCTACCACTTAAGCCATAACACCACTTCCAGTTTCCTTGTGGTAAATTGTAGGTAAAAGTCTCATGGGCTTTCCTACCTGGGCTGGCTTGGAACCATGATCTTCCAATCTCAGCCTCCTGAGTAGCTAGGATTACAGGTGTGAGCCACTGGTGTCCCGCTTCTCACCTCTTCTGAGAAATCTGTCCTTAGCTCCCTTGTCCATTTAGTGATTAGTGTACTAGATTGGGGAGGGGTTAGTTTCTTGAGCTCCTTGTATATATTGGATATTAGGCATTTGCCTGATGTATTTCTTGTAAGGATCTTTTCCCAGTTGTTTGGCTGTATTTCTAGGTGATTCTGTCCTTAACTGTGCAGAAACTTTTTTATTTTCATGTAGTCCAGTCTCTCTCCTATCTGTTGGGCTCCTGGGATTCTATTCAGGAATTTCCTGACTATTACTCAAAGTCTAATGTCTCTCCTGCTCTTCTTGTAGTAGTTTCAGTTTTTGAGTCTGATGTTGAGGTCATTGATCCACTTTGAATTGATGTTAGTGCATGGTGAAAGGCAGGGATCCACTTTAGTTTTCTTCATATAGCTGCCCAGTTTTCCCAATACCAATTGTTGAAGAGGCGATGGATTTTCCACTGTATGTCTTTGGCTCATTTATTGAATATCAGATTACTTTATAGTGATTTTATTTCTGGGTCTTCTAATCTGTTCAATTGATCTTTGGATCTATTTTTGTGCCAGTACCAAGCTGGTTTTTTTTTTTTTGGCTTTGTAGTAGAGCTTGAAATCTGGTATTGTGATACCACCACATTGCTCCATCGCTCCCTAAATTGCTATGGCTATTCTAGGTCTTTTGTTGTTCCATATGAATTTTTGGATAATTTTCTCTATCTCAGTAAAGAACATCATTGGGATTTTGATGGGTATTGTTTTGAATTTAGCAGTATGGCCATTTTCACAATATTTATTCTACCTATCCATGAACATAGAATATCTTTCCATTTCCTTGTGTCCTCTTTGATTTCTTTGTTCAGAATTTTTTTGCTGGTCCTGAGGCTTGAACTCAGGAATTGGGTACTGTCCCTGAGCCTCTTTGTACTCAAGGTAGTTCTCTACCACTTGAGCCCCAATATTACTTCTGGCTTTTTTGATTGGTTTATCAGAGATAAGAGTCTCAACAGAGACTTTTCTGCCCAGGCTGGCTTTGAACCATGATACTTATAGCTTAGCCTCCTGAGTATCAAGGACTACAGGTGTGAGCCAACTGCACCTGGCTCTTTCTTAAGATTTTTATAGTTTCCATTGTAAAGATCTTATAAGTCTTTGATTGCTAGGTACTTGTTTTTGAGGCTATTACAAATGAAGTTGTTTTCATGATTTCCCTTTCTGATTGTACCTTGTTTTGGCATACAGAAAAGCTACTTATGTTTTGTGGGTTAATTTTGTTTACTGCTACTTTACCAAAGTGGTTGACCAGCTCTAGGAGCTTGGGGATGGAGTTTTTGGGTCCTTTAGGTATAAGATCATATCATCTGCAAATGGGATAGTTTGATTTCTTCTTTCCCTCTATGAATCTATTTTATGTCCCTTTATTGCCTTATTTGTTGTTGTGTTCTTGAAGATTGTCATTCTGACTGGATTGAGATCCCTTTTTAACAGAGAGGATATTTTTGGGAGGGGAAAGAAACCTTATTTGGGTCTTCAATGATCAGTGACCTTTCCAAGAGCAGCTCTATTTGATTATCTGTTGAGATGAAAATCTCATGGTGGGTATAACCTAGACAAAATGTGTGAGAAATTACATTTTAACCATCTGGGCAGAGTCTGATGTTACCTTTTTAGAGACTGCATACTACTTCACACTCTGAATGGACCATTATGTGTTCTGCTTCCTCATTTCACAATCTGTTCTGTGTGCATAAGTCCACCACAGAAAGAAGGTGGCTGGAAATCCATTACTATTTTCAGTTCTGTGTCATGGCTCCTTAAAGCGGAAATCCTGGGTTCAAGATACTTAATTTTAATGTTGTGATGAATGCCATTCTATCTCAGAGATAGAAGCAACTTGTAGGTGGGGCAACACTTTCTTCCCCCGTGGGTGTCAGTGTATTCCAGGTGCTGATGACACAGAGTTCCACTGGAATTCACATCTCTTTCACAAGTGGCGTGTGCCAGCCCATTTCCTGCCCAACTCCATGTTTACCCTCTGAAGTATAGCGGTTCCTGTGAATTCCCCAGAGCTCCTTGCAAGTTAGTTATTCACCTTGTGTCCCGCATTTGTATACAAAAGCTCTTCCCAGACACAAATCACCTGCCTTTAGGTCCTTCTTACATGGTGAAGTTCTACATTTTTACATAATTAAATAGGCATACATATTTAATTATTAAAATTATCTTAAAATAGTTATGCCAAGGGGTTATTCATGCAGACAAGTCAATCAACTTCACTCCTTTCATCATTCATATATGTATATCTTTAATTTTAGGGTTGGAGGAGTTCCAATATTGTTTAGAAAGTTTGTTTAATTCCCTAATGGCACCTGTGATCTTCTTGAAGTTTTTGGTTTTTACGTTTTTATTGGAAAGGCTTTCTGGGGTTGGAACTTGGGGTTTTGTGCTTGCCAGGCAGGTCCCCAGTGTTTTGTGCTTTAGTTGATTTTCAGCTAGGGTCTTATGCTTGTGCTGAGACCAGACTTGGACTGTGATACTCTTATCTCTGCCATCCATATAGCTGGGATTGTAGGCATGTGCTGCTACACTAGGCCTGTGGTTTTTCACTTTACATGTATGTCTTCACCTATATGTAATGTTGATTTTATCCTACAAGTGGATGAGGTTCCTCTTTCAAAATTTTCTGATTGATACTGCACTGTCTCCCAACAGTTTATAAAAAATCCAGTATTTATTTTACAACTAAGTGACTAATCTTTTCATAATTTAGTATTTATACACAAAGGGCATCACATTCTGATTTCTCTCCTTATCAAGTGGCTCAAACACAAGAACTTGCACTTGCTCAGCTTGCTTGTTAGGCTGGTGCTCTACTAATGGAGCTATGTTTCCAGCCTGGGTTTTGGCTGACTTTTTTGGAGATAGCTTCTTAAAGACTTTTCCACCTGGGCTGCCCTTGATCTCAGCTAGGATTATGGGCATGAGCCACTGGCACCCAGTAAATGACTGTTTAAAATATGAATGCAATTTCAGAGTTGAAACAGATCAACAGAGAGCAGAACTGTGTCAAATTATCTGTTACACTTTGGGGATGTCATATTACATCCTGAATTTGCTTTATGGATTTTAGTAAACATGATAGCTTTCCTTATCTGCATCTTGTACCTCTCATAAATGCATTCATAAGTCATTTATAGCTTTTACATTCCTGTAAAAGGGATGCTGTGAGAATCAAGGAAAGGCATTGATTTTTTAAATCCTTTGGTTCAACTCATGCTAGCTTTGGGTGGTGGTGGCTCCAGGGCAAAGATGTCTGACTCTCCCTAGGGGATGGCATCTCTTGGGACCCTGGGAACTGGGCAGTCTGTCATGACAGAAAAGTGTACAGCTAGGCCGTTTGGCTTGGGCAATAGAAAAGATCTTCATTAGGCAGAGGTTAGAAGTCTGAATTCAAGGCCAGCAGAGTTGGCTTTCGGTGAGGGCTTGGGGCAGATGTGTTGGTGCCAGACTGACATTGATGGTGAGCCACCACATGGTAGGTGGCATGCCAGGCCTCTACATGGCTGGGCAGACCATGGGTGTTTTTGTAGGGGCCCTGCTGGGAGGATGCTGGGAGAGCTTGGGAGGAAGTTTGGCCTGAGAATCAAGGGCAAAGGGGAGGCTTTGGGGAAGATTCAAGAGGTACAGATAGAGCAGGGGAAGGCGTACAGAAGGGCAGGAGGTCAGCAGGGAAATGGGGGCAGCAACTGTCAGCACAGGCAACCAGCCATAGCAATCTCCACGACAGACTTGTATGGGGAAGGGAGAGGAGGGGAGTCGCCTGGACACTTGCAGGGAAGCCCAATTCCGACTCCACCTATTCCTAGCTGTGTCACCCTGGGGATTTTTAAAAAACTACTCTGAGCTCAGCTCTTCAGTTGGCATGGTGAGAGGAGCAGGGCACAATGAGTTGATGGGTGTCACCTTGGCAAGAGGCCCAGAGAAGGTTCTTCGTGGGTTATAGCTCTCCCAGGGGATTCCTAGATTAATGGTGATCGCACTGACTAAAGATGAACCCCATGGAAAGAAGGGGGTCTCTGGTAGCTCCCATGTGTCTGAGCCTTGGGAACTTATGAAGAATAGACGATGTGCATGGAGTGCTGGACCTACCTCTGGGCCCAAATCTGAAGACAATGGCAGCTTTTATATCTTACTATCAAAATCATCCAAATGTCCTTGGCTGCATGTTATGAGGATGCTCAGGCGGCCTGTGGGACCCGTTGGAAAGGAGCTGGGGCCCTCACTCTACCCGGAGCCACAAGAGGACAGCTAGCACCTCTGTGATGTTGAGCGTATGTGCCAACTTGGAGTCCAGGAGATGCTGCCCATCAGGCATTCCATGTGTCCACAATGGACCACCCTTTTGACCTGGCCTTGTCCATATCCACTACTTGAGAGCAAAGTAAGTGGGCAGTGGTGGCTGCGAACAAATCCATTTCTGGGACCCACACTACTCCAAGGCCATCCTTAATGCATCCATGAGGGAGGGGCCTCATAAGCTAATTACCATCCAGTAGGCTCCGCCTCTAAAAGGCAACATTCTCCCCCCTCTCCTCCCCACCTGTTCAAGCCATAGCAACCCTCCATCTTGGGATAGTCTGTTGCAGAGCCACAGCGAGCTGGAAAACACATGTCAAATGGTGAGAACAGCATGCTGGACTCCAGAGTGATTGTAGAAGGATCACAGGATCATGCAAAAGACATTATGAAAATCGATTCTAACACCAACATGGCTTATCTGTCACCATTGCTACTCAGCTGGCCCGCAGATCCCTGTGTCCCCAACCCCCCCCCCCAAGCTCCCACTCCCTGCCCCCTAGATGGGCTTGCCATTTTAGTGCTATGGGCCAGTGGGTGTCATCAGGACAAAGCTTTGGGCATCTCGCTGTTCCTGGTGGGGCCCTGGCGCTCCTTCCAGACTGGCAGGTGATGGCTGAGTGTGTGGAGGAAGGCACAGTTGCCTCTCTTCCCAGGGACTGTGTGGAAATTATGTTCTTATAATGAGGGTCCTGAAGAACCCCCTGCCCCCCAGGCTTAGATGGTGCTGCTGTACAGTGCTCAGCAGGCACATAGCAGCTGTTGATTATGACAGAACATTGCATGATGAGGACCGGGGGTCCCTCCAGGAACAAACTCCCACTACACTGCCTGGCTGTCCCCATTAGTAGTGGCTTTTGAGGTGACAGGCTGGGTGAAATGTCGCCATTGGCATCCTGTCTCTGCCCTCCCATCTTGGGAGAGCCCTAGGTGGTGAGGTACCTCATGACATTATTAATGCCGCTTTGCTAAAAATTTCACACACTCAGACAAATGCCTTATGGCATTTCCTGCTTTCCTGGGGCTCCACGGATGGAGATAAAACGTCCCGAAATAGCAGCACGGTGCTGGTTGTCAAGGCAATGGGACCCTCCATCCAGCAGCGGGGACTACCAAACTGGGCTCCCGGAGGTGAGGGGCAGGGATGAAATAAATGACAAATGTGCCCAGGGCCCTCCAGAAGCCTCAGATCTTGGTTTTGTAAATCTAGGGTGGGCCTCCTCTCCACCCATGTGTCCCAGCAAACAGGGGTGGCCGGGGTCAGGTGGTGAAACCAGACAGACAAAGGAGGAGTATGCTGCCAAGTGCAGCGGGCAGTGTGGAGTTGGATATGGCTGTGCTTCTCGTAATCTCTAATGGGCTCATGGGTGTCTATTCATGGCTAGGTGTTAGGGAATCCTTTGGCAACGGAAACTCTGTTTTGGGGATCTTGCAATGGTTTAGGAGTGTGGTGGGGCTATCAGAGCAAGGATGGAGTTGGCTGGAAAATGGGGAGTTATGGTTAGGGAGGCTGGGGTGTTATGGGTTGGGAACATATGTGTTAGGTTGTGGGGTGGTGGTGCTTGCTCCTTGCCGGACCCCCGGGAGGAAGAGTTCCCCTTGGACACAGAGCAGGGAAGTGGCTCCACTGAGCATTAGAGGAAGTGAGCTTTCCTGGCTCTTTTCACCCCTGGAGTAGCACTTACATTGAGTTTTCAAAACCTCGAACACCCATCCACACATGGCCCAGGAATGGAGTAGGTTCTTCATTCTTGAAGGCTGGCCTCCAGTCTGGACACACTGTGTACACTTTCTTATGCATTTGAGACCCATTGTGTGCTCCTGGTTGTGTTAAGAAAGGCTTGGTCACTAGGCCCAGTGTGTGCTTTTGTGTGTGAAGGGCAGATTAGAACATCTACTGTGGTGTGTTTTTGGTTGAAGTAGGCACACTGTGTGCTCTTGGGTATATTATTCAGGGATAAGCCAATAGACCTAGTGTGTGCTTGGGCATACTATGCCCTTGTGTGTCTTTGAATGTTTTATATTCACTGTGTGCTCTTGGGAAGTTCAGTTCATGTCGGCCAATAGACCTACTGTGTGCTCCTGGGTATGCTAGTCAAGGGTGGGTCAGTAGACCTACTGTGTGTTTTGGGGTGTATTAGGCAAGGTCAGATGGAACAAGTGAAGTTTTCACCACTAATAGGGCTTGCTTCCCAGGGGTCCACCTCGTCTTTCATTTTGGGGTAGACCAGCCTGCTCAAAACAAGAAGCAAAATACTGTTCTCTATCATGCAGGGAAGCCTCATCCAACTGTGTCTGGCCAACACCGAACTCCTTCTCTCAAGGCCACGGGTCAACCAGAAGGAGAGATCTGCGGGAAATTTGAATTGTGAGGTGTTTGGTGTGAATCTAACAAGTGAATTGGCAAGCATGAAGACCGCCCCCCCCCCCAGCCTCAGCACGGAGATGCTGCAGGAAGAAATCTCAGCTGGGATTCATTTGCTCAGAAAGACAGAAGCCAGCCCAGGAGCCGGGATTGTGGATCAGTCAGTGAGTTGGCCTGAGGTGATGGCTCTGTCGGCCAGGGTCCTCCACCCTCCTAGCGCAGCCTTGCTGACATTCTCCATTGGGTTTCTTGATGACATGATGCTGAGAGACCTGGGAAATGGCCAGTGTCACCCTGGGGACAGAGAGACACACCCCACACTTTTGAGGCTTGGTTCTCAGTGAGGGTTATTTTTCTGGGGACCGTATCCAATGAGTTCAAGGCCGGGACTCAACACCTCCCCTCTGCTGTTGACTCACAGTAACAAATATGAGAGCTGGGCATGACATTTAAGGCCCAGTAGGGGACAGGGCCCGAAAGGAAATCATAATGAAATTGGGAGAGAAATGAGGAGAGGTGGAAATGAGCACAGAACCATAGGACATGACTCCCCCAAGCAGGTTTATGACTCAGAGAACCCCAAGTCTGCATTCATCTTCTCTAAGCCTTGTTTCTGGCTTGGAATCATGCATTCTACATAATAGGACCAGAAATCTGAGTATAGGCATCCCGCTCACTCACACACCTGCAAACCTTCATTGGAAATGGGGCAGAAAATGAGATGTGGGATTATCAGGACAAGTGTGGCCTCGTCCCCCCACACCTGTGTTCACCTTGAGGCAATCAGGAGAGTGGAAATCCCTGCTGTCCAATGTGACCCAGCCCTCCTTCCTTCCTGACTTTCTGGGAAAGTACTTCACCACTCTCTGAATGGTCCTGGTGTTTTTTCTTTTCTTTTTTCTTCTTTGGGGCTGCTGGACTTGGAACTCAGGATTTTGCTCTTGCTTGGCTGGCACACTACTACATGAGCCATGTCTCTGGCCCCACTTTTTGCTGGTTATCCTGGAGATGCGGTTTTTCAGACTTTTCTGGTGAGGCAGATTTTGAACTGAAATCCTTTGACCTCAGCCTCCTGAGCAGTTGGGATGGCAGGAGTGTAATCTGAGCCAGGGCCTGACACTGAGTTTATACAGCTTTGCAGTCCTGTAGCCATGAGACGCAGAGACAGGGACAAGGTGCACTTCCACGTTGCTTTCCTGACGACCTTCACCCTCCATGCAAGAAGGACGATGGCATGGTGGGGTGCAAGCACCCTCCAAGTCCGTGTCCATGCTTGGCCTGGCCTGGCCTGTCCTGGCCACTGCTTCCACAAGGCTGGCTTCTAGGTTGGGAGGCCCAAGTGAATGGAGCTCCAAGATTCTTTGCTTTTATGTCTAAGAGGCTGTGACCCCCAGATCTTCCACAGCAGTGAGCAATGTTGCTTCTGGGATGCTGGGATGGGACACCCCCAATTCCTTCAGACAGACAGAAACCCTGCCTGCAGAATTCCTCATCTCCCTGGAAAAAGAATGACGATGTAATTCTGGCCTCTTCACTTCCCATCGCTTTGAGGTAGGGGTGAATGACTGGGAGACTTGGTTGGCTTTCCACAGCCTTGTCTGGTGCTTGGGGAGGAGATGGAGCTGAACCCTGTGGGTACAGCCGCCCTACCTGACTGATGGACTTACAGCCACTTCCATGGCCACAACCACAGCCACAGCCAACTTTTACTCCCAAGGATCCACTGAGGCATGGATGGCCTCAGAGGCTCTACATGCTGACTGGAGCTGAGGACCAAGTGGGGTTACAGAATGATCTGGGCTCACCCTCCCTCTCACGTTGTCTGCCCACCTCCCCTCGTCCCAGCCCCTCAGACAGGACATATTTCAGCTCTGCAGCTTTCATCTGGAAGACTGTCAGGTCATTGTTCAGAGGGGTCACACCGTGGAAATCCTCCCTGCGTAAGCAGTGAGGTTGTGGAAGTGCATTTGTAGTGCAGTGTGTGCCTTCAGGGATGGTCACATTTTAGATCTAACTACCACATCTGTCCTCTGAGCTTGACTCACTCCACAGGCTACTTGTTTCCCTGAGAAAGACATAATATAATTCTTAATTTAATTCTATTGTATATATTTAATATATTTAATTCGTATATATTCATATATATGTACATATACTTTACTTCACATACACACACACACACACACACACACACACACACACACACACACACACACACACACACACACATATATATATATGTGAGTAAGCATACAAACCTTGGAACAGTATATGTGCTTACTTTTATGTTCTAGTCCAACATGAAATTTAAATATGGATGGGTAACTTTCTTTTTCTCTTTTAAGTCTGAGACTGATACTAGAACCTGGCACTTTCCTCATTGACTGGCATTCTACCGATGGAGCCACAACTTCAACCCCTTATTGGTAAGTTTGACAACTTAATATGTTTAAAAACTTTTAGTTTGGAAAATCACCACCATAGACTAAACAAAAAAATAGCTTAGCAAGATCTGGGCTGTCATCCGTTTGTAGCATCCATCATAGAAAGCAAGTGTGATCATAATATATCAAGAGCATTTACAAATCAATAAGATGAAGGCTGATTACCTTTGTCAAAATAGTGGGTAAAAGACACAAATGGTAATTTGCAGTTTCCAAGATGTGGGAAAATATGTTTCCAACTAAGGAAATAAAAATGAAAACAAGATGCATTTACTATAAATTTGGTGTTCCCAAAGAGGCAGGGCCAACACTTCAAGCAAAGGCCAGCCTAAAGTGCATGGGGAAACTTGAGTTCACTGATGTTAGCTGGAACAAATGTTGTGGAGCATGAACAATGTCAAATCTCTGGACCCACATTAATCTCTAAATAAATTTTATTTTCTTGAGCCTTCCCTTCCTGTCTCCTTTAGGAAAAAATACTCAAACAGGAGATTTACAGCGAAGTAAATGGATGGCTTTTTTTGCCTCCACATAGATTTTATTGTGCATCTGCAGTGGGGGTCGGGTCTGTATTAAAAGGAAAGATTTGTTTCTACCACTTCCTATATATGCAGTAATTGCAATTCTTTTTGACCAATTTGTAGAAAAATTGAAGTAAACGGCTAGGAATTTTCCCCCTTTTTATTTTTCTTTCCATTCCAAAATTACACCAGAACTTATTCTTGAGGTGTAGGTGTGTGTGTGTGTGTGTGTGTGTGTGTGTGTGTGTGTGTGTGTGTGTGTGTGTGTGTGTGTGCCAGCACTGGGGTTTGAACTCAGTGCCTCACACTTGCTAGACGTGGTGTTCTTCCACTTAAGCCAGTGGCCTCCAGCTCCTTTGTGCACTGCTTATTTTCCGGGTAGGGTCTCACTCTATGCCTGGCTTGGCCTGGCCTGGGTTGTCCTCCTGCACGTATTGCCTGTGTTGCTCGGGATGCCTAGTGTGTACCACCATGCCTAGCCATTGTGCTTCGTCTTTGGCTGGGATTACACATATTTGCACCACCACAGTCATCCACTGGTCAAGATGGGGGACTCAGACTCTTCTGTCCTGGTTTGTCTTGAAATGTGATCCTCTTGTTCCCACTTCCCAAGTAGCTGGAATAACAGGTGAGTCAGTCACCATGGTCAGCCCTGCGTATGCTTTTAAAAGATATTCAATTTCATAAAAAAAAACAACACACAAGACATTTATCCTCTGGCCTGTTTAAAAACTGACACCATGCCCTGTTTTCTCCTGATGCTGGTTTGTAGCCTCATCCTGAAACCGGCCAAGATCTTGGTTGCTCAGGCCAACCTTGGCCATGAACCACATTAGCATCTGGTCCTGTAAAGATGGCAAACTTCTTGTGTTTTAAAACACAACAGAGAAGAGCGCTCCCTGTCCCTGTGTTCCCACCTGCCACAGGCAGGAACATTTGCTCCTCGAGAGTCTTTTGTGGCTCAGTTCCCAGGGACACATTCAGGCAGGCAGGCAAGCTTCAGAGCTGAAAAGTACACATCCTTGTTCAGGAGAAGTGCCGGAGGTTAGGAAGCGCCCCCACTTAAAGAAGGGAACAGAAGATAGAAGGCAGAGGACTGACTGGGTTTGCCATCGTTCTCTCCCTGTCAGCAGAGACACAGGATGCACTTCAGTCGGATTGGCTGCAGAGGCAAATGCTCTATTTCTCACTCAGCTTTCCTCAAACATTTTAAACTTTTTGGTTGGAAATAAGAAAAGTGAACTCAGAGCCTAGGTCCTGTCTCTGCCCGAGGCAAGTGCTCTACCACTTGAGCCACAGCTAATTGGAGATAAGTGCCTGGGCTGGCTTTGAACCAAGGTCCTCAGATCTTAGCCTCCTGAGTAGCTGGGATGCCAGGTGTGAGGTACAAGCACCCAGCAGCCATCTTCACTGCATTGCTCTGTTCTTTAGGCACAGATTATACAGGACGATGTAGTGAAGAGCTCACAGTACAAATCGCACTTCTTCCTTGTTATCTTCTTAAAGCTCTTACAAACACGCAGGTTCTGGGCTAGGTGTGGTGACATATAGCTGTAGTCTCAGCTACTCAGAAGGTAGAGACAGGAGGATCTTCAGTGTGAGGCCAGCAGGGGTAAATGGCACACTGGCAGTTATGAGTTATTTGTTTTATTGGTATAGCTATGTTGAATTCCTTCCTTCCTCCCTCCTTCCCTCCCTACCTCCCTTCCTCCCTCCCTCCCTCCCTCCCTCCCTCCCTTCCTTCCTTCCTTCCTTCCTCTCTTCCTTTCTTCTTTCCTTCCTTCCTTCCTTCCTTCCTTCCTTCCTTCTTTCTTCTCTCTTTCTCTCTACTCAGTTATGGGCCTTGACTGTCCCTTAGCTCTTCAGCTCAAGATGAGTACTCTAACACTTGTGCCATAGCACCACGTCCAGTTTTCTGGAGATTCACTTGAGATAAGAGTCTCAAGGACTTTCTTGCCCTGGCTGGATTTGAACCTCGATCCTCAGATGTGAGCCTTCTGAGTGGCTAGGATTACAGGTGTGAAATACCACCACCCAGATTCTTGAGTTTATTTCTCATTTCCCCTAAGCAATTGATTAAAACACATTTTCCTTCAGGAAGTTAGGATCCCTCTCTTGAAGTTCTTATCTCTCTTACACTGAAAAACCACCATGTTGATCTGGTCAGAGTCTGATGTTGCTCTTTACAGACACACGGTGGGGTTGACCTTACGTCCACCTCTCAGGCTGGGCAGGCCCAAAGTCCCAGGGATACCATGGGAAGCATCTGAGGACCAGCCAGAGCTCTGTCCCCATGAATGGTGTCATAGCCCTTGTGGTTCAGCCATTTCCACAAGTGGCACAGTTGGAGCACAGCTGTCTTGGAGCAAGCCTTTCAGGTCCACATCTATCCCCACTCTCAGAGAAGGCCCTGGGCCTCTTCTATCCCCCTAGCTCTCCTGACCTCTGGGTCAAGGTGGGGGGGGTCAGCCCCTGGAGGACTTTGGTGACCACCTGGGTCTCTCTAGCACGTGGTTCTGAGCATGGGACACTTGCTGGCCTGGCTTGTGTTCTTCTGGCAATGAACGGGGCTCTGTTCTTCCTTGCATTTCCAGCAAGCAGTAGAAGGACTGTTGGGAGCCTGGAAAGCCTCCACAATGCCTGGGGATAGGAGCATGCCTGGGCCCTGGCAAAGCCCAGCCTGCAGGCCCATCTTGGCTTGGATGCTCTGAGTCTGTCAATTTAACTCTCCACACTGCTGCCATTGATTTTTATGTCTCTACACTAATTAGACGTGTTATCACTAATCTTTCGTAATCACCACAAGGAGCTTGTGGAAAGTCTCCGAGATTTCAATCTACATTAAAAATAAGAAACATTATCACCTCTGGGAAAATGAAAAAAGCACATGTAATTTTAATGTTTAAATCAATAAAGCTATCCGGCTTCTCTTTTGTGCTGGTATCAGAGGAATTTATAAATATCCCATTCAAAGTTCTTCCTGTCCCTCTGATTCCCCAGGGCTGAGGGCTGACTTTTGGTGTCAGATGGAAGCTAAGCAGATGAATGTCAAGAGCACACTCTTGTGGGGGGGCTGGGATGGACTTGGGGGTGGACAGAGGCGGGGAGGTGTTCTCACTCCTTTATTTTGATTTCTGTTGATTCTTATTCAAAAAGCCTTTGAAAGGCGAGAAAGGAGGAGAGAAAAATCCTTTCTTCTTTAATTAATCTGTCTTTCCAATTGTTAGATCACCAAGTTTGATTGCCAAACAACTGGCCTGCCCCAGGCAGATTAGATCATGTAGGTCCAGACAGGGAGGGAGAGGTAACCAGCATGCTAACCAAGGATCCTGCCTTTGGGAATGTGGAGAAAAGAGATGATGTTCAAATGCAGAGAAGCAGAAGCAACTCCAGCACATTCTCTCTCGAACAATGGGAATGAGAATGTATAGATAGGGAAGAGAGAGGAGCTTGTTTTTAATGTGCTGTAGATATGACAGGCTGTAATTTGGAACATCTCTGATCAGAAACAGAGGTGACATGTAGCCAGGTACGGGGGGGTGGGAGGCAGAGAAGGCAAACACATTCTCTCTGCCCCAGCCAGGCTGGCACAGGCCATGGAGACAGCTGGTGCCCACTGGGTGCTGTTGTGTGCCACAACTGCAGAGGCAGGCTGTGTTCGCACAACTCCAGTGTGTGTGGGGGAACTGTAGTCAGCTCGAAGTGAGACAGCTGGGGAAGAATACGCTGATCCACTCTCCCTGCTTGCCAGGGAGCTCCCAGCTCATATCTGGTGAGACCTCAGCTGCTGACTTGGTGGCAGGAGGGTGAGGTTTGTGGTGTGCTCCTAGTTTGTCTGGAGATGAGAGGCAGCTGTTGTGAGGATGGGGCCTTCCTGAGGCTCCCAGGAAGGAATTCCTGGCTTTCTAAAGAGAGAACAGACCTGGGCTGGCATACTTGCTCTGCTTTGCTATGTGCAGTGAGGAAAATGATGGAGAAAAACACATTCAAGAGGTTATTATAGAGACAGTGAGTCAGCTGCAGGGAACGCGGGCCTGGCTGAGATTTTTCAGGTCGGGATCAGGTGAACCGTCCCTCACTGAGTGTAAACTGATAGGAAGCTTGATAGACAGGTAGAACTTACGCCCCTGGTGTGCAACTGCGCATGCCCAAGTTTGCTGTGACTGCTCATGTGCAGTTAGTAGAGCTAGACTGGCCTCCTGCCAAGGCTTCCGGACACCAAGAGGCCTAGGGGTCACTGTAGGTCACTGTCCTGTGTTTGCACTGGGGCCTAGGGGTCACTGCAGTTCACCATCCTATCCTACACTGGTGAGGGGCTCTGCTTCTTCGGGGAACCCTGGCCAAGGGGACTAGGGACCAGGCCGTGTAGCCTCAGGAATCCCGGCTCCCTTTTGATGGGCCCTTTGCTGGCCATGTACACTTTTCACTGGTACTGGGCTGTGTCCTCTGGAGAGGTCTCTCCCTTGTCCTAGCCTCTCCCCTGCCATGGAAGACCGGCCTTTGTCCCCACCCTCCAGAGTCTCTGTCAAGAGTCAGTGAGGTTGCAGACACCAACCCTAGCACTGGGGTGGACAGAGCAGGTGTATCCCCTGTTGTGACCAGGAACGCTGACCTGCCCAGGAGCTCAGCACACGGTACTCCTGTACCTCACCACTGCCTCATGCACTCCTCCCAAATCCAGGGGGATTTCTTCTCAGAAAGGGGGATTTTCTGGATTCAAGGTTTCTAGACACCTTTGTCATCTAAATGCGGATTTATGGACAGAAAAGGCAAAAGAGGTGATAAAACCAAATTTTCTATCTCTCCCTTTCACTCCTTCCTTTCTTCTTTGGCCTGGGATTTGAACTCGGGTCTTTGAGCTCGCTAGGCTGGCACTCTACTACTTGTGCCACATGCCCAGTGCTTTCTGCTTTCATGACTTTTTCTATAGGGTGAAGTTTCCATATTGTCAATGATTGTGTGGCCAACAAGACCAGTTCATTCACCCATTCACACGCCAACAGTGGTCTTCAGGAGGAAAGGAAATGCTAAAAAAAGTAATAATAATACACAAAGTTTTTTGCCTTTTGTTTTAGCCGTATATCTGAGCAGATTATCGTGGCTTTGGGTTTTCACCAATTGTGATCAAATTTTGGACAAAAAGCAGCTAAGCAGGGGGTGGTTGTAATTGGACGCTGGTGGCAAGCTCTACTGTCTCATTTCTGGGCCTGTGATGAGGGCTACGTTGGGGCCAAGCTGAGCTGCGCACTGCCTGGCAGCCAAGAAGTAGAGGCAGACAAGTTGTTTCTGGGAAAAAGACCCATGCTGGGAGGATACTCCACAGTGACTGCGCCCTCCTCCAACAGGGCTTCAGTTCCAGTGTCCACTCATGAGTGTTACCCAGGGATAAATATGAGAGCTTATGACTAAGTCAGCTCTCAAAACCCTATCGTCCAGAACCAGGCCTTTGTCCCATGAGCCTCTGGGGGCGTCTTTGGTTCAGACCCTGATAATAGCATTGGAACAGCAAATCTAAATCCCAGCAGCGGTCCTGGGAGAGGGCTGTGTGGTTATGTCTCAAAGTCAGGAGCCTCCTTGGCAGAATGAGTATCAGTCCTGGGTGACTGAGCAGAGGTTTGAACCCAGTGCTGCCCAACACCAGCACAGTGTTTCTCCTGGCAGATCTCCCCAAACTACTGTCAGAGTGGATGTTTCTAGAATCTTCGATGAGGCAGCATGTGGCCCTGAGCCTTGCATGGAGCCCTCTTGGGAAATACTGCCTCCAAGCCCAGAGGGACGGGTTATCGTCAAATGAGCTGTCCATACCAGGAGGAAATTAGAGAGAGATGTAGAGCAATTTTGCAGTGCTCTTGCTCTGCTGACAGCTGTGTATGCAGCTGGCAACGCATAAGGAGGATTTATTAGAAGACGTCATATTTGGTTAAGTACTTTGTATTAAGATGAGTGTTTCCCTCATACAATGGGTTTCCAACCATTTCCAGGTATTTTTTTTAACTCCTTGCATTTCACCGAGGCTGAATTAATTACAACAATTACCAGTCAGAAAACCCATACTGCCCAATTATCATGTAATTCATTTTCGCAGATCACTGTGAGTTTGGATAAAAAGTGGAAGACTTTTAGAAACTGCTGTACTTTCCTCTACAAACCTTACTGTTGGGCTCCATAGTTCTAGGGTGGCTTGAAGATGAGCTAAAGGCATGGCCTTTGTTAGAGTCGTGGCTTCAGTGGATAATATGGCATTAGTAGAAGTGTGGCTTCAGCAGAAGGTGTGGCTTCAACAGGAGGTGTGGCCTCAGCTGTAGGTATAGCCTCAGCAGGAGGTATGGATTCAGCTGGGGGTGTGGCTTCAGCAGGGGGTGTGGTCTCAGCTGTAGGTATGGCTTCGGCAGGAGGTGTAGCTTCAGCTAGGGGTGTGGCTTCAGCAGGAGGTGTGGCTTCAGCTGGGGTGTGGCTTCAGCAAGGTGTATGGCCTCAGCAGTGGTATAACTTCAGCAGGTGTGGCTTTAGCAGGAGGCACTCCTTGTGGCATCCAGCCAGGTTCGAATCCAGTTGTTGCAGCCTTAGGCAGATATGGAATCTTTCTGTACCTGTCTTTGCTCATGTGTAAATAGGTGAGTGCATGTGTCTTTGTTTTATGGGGACAAGGATAAGCCAGTGTAGCTGGTGCCCCAGAATGGCCAGTGAGCAGTGAGCACCTGTTGGTGCTGGCTGTAACCTTCCTGCAGGCTCACACAGCTAGCTAGCTAGCTCAGACATTCCAACACCTCATGGAAGGACACTCCAGGCTGCCTTAAAGGTCCTGGATGCAGGCAACTGTACTTGGCCCAGTCGTCCCACTGTCCTTTCCAGCCAGAGGGAGTGTTGCAGTTTCTGGCTATGCATGTGGGGGACCCAGTCATTTTGCTGTAGGCTGACACAAATGAGAGCCACCAAGTGGTGTCTCCATTGGAGTTCTTAATCTCCCTCTTTCTACCTGTCTCAGTGTGGTCAGACGTAAAACTCATTGGCCTGGGGCCAGCAGCACGGCTGACCCAAAATGGAATTAAACCACATGTTTCCTTTCTTCTCTTCCCTCCTCCTCCCTGGGCCACCAGCCGATGGAGAAAGCTTTCATTGCTCTCATTGTTTCCCTGCCCTCTCCCTTTCCTCCTCCTGCTCCTCCTCCTTGTCTTTCTCTGCTCCCAGGCCATAAGGTGAGCAGCTTCCCCCTGCACAGGTTCTCATGTGCTGCCATAATGCTCTGCCTCAGTGCAGGCCCAGAGTTGTCGAACTGGTAAACCTTGGATCAAAACCATGAGCTAAGATGAAATTCTGTACCTTTTAAATAACTTCTGTCTCCTGTATTTGTCTCCACAGCAGCAGCAGCAGCAACAACAAATCCATTGGTGCCAAAAGGAGAAGTATCCAAGAAAGAAAAGTGACAACGGAAGTGCTGTTATTTAAAATCATTTCTGTTATATCACTCTGAGGCTCACGGTGCTGACTGAAGTCTGTCTCAAGTTCCTCTACTGGTTACAGCCATACTTCTGAATGAATGTCAGGCCCCTTTGGTATCTGCTTGAGACTGGCTTCAAGACCTGTCCTCCATGCAGAGCACTGGTACCTACCCAGGGTCGGGGTCTCTACATGGAGTCCCGCTCCCCTCACAGTTCATCTGTCAGGCTTCTTTTTAACTCTTGAATTATGCTTTGGAAAAGCAGCCAATTGAGCAGAAAACATAAATTGTAACCTATTCTTCCTTGTACTAAAGTTTTAATATACTTTTTTTGTCTTTAGCTCAAAAGAAATCGGTTCTACATCCCTTTTAGACTATACTGACTCAGTTCCATACAATCTCCACGAAAGCCAAATTGCTTAATTAGACAATAATATCAGAGACATTGACCATTATATCTGATTACTGACTTCTCAGATGGTTGGCATTCCATTTATATTCTTTGCAGGTGTGTTTTTTAAGACTGAAAATAATTTATTGAGAGATGGTTCTTGGAAGTTATTTTTAATAGCCTAATGGTTTTTTTAATTTTCCAATCATTTATATTCATCATCTAGAACCGAAAATGGAGTCAGATTGATTCTCATCATGTGGCAACTCCTTTTTCCTCAGTTACAGACTGGTGGGACATGGAGATGAAGCCGAGAGAAGAATTATTTCACCATTACCTATGATGTTAGAAGGGACAGGCCACAGAGGAGATGAACTCTGAGTGGGGAGCCATAAAAGTAACCCACCGAAGAAGGTATGTTTTATGGTTGGACATTTTATTTGGTTGTCATAGAAGTCTCTCAATACTTCCAGAATATTGTTGCTGTTACCTTGCATTAGCGGAGTGGGAAATGAGGGTCAGAGGAGAAGCAAGATAGACAGGGGCCTGGTTCAGGCCACGGATCTCAATACTTTGAAATAATGTCCCCTTTCCCCTTTTCAATTACCACCAAGTAATTGGACCACCTTTTCAATTACCACCAAGTAATTGGACCAAATGGTCAGCTGAGCACCCACCAGATGTGTGACACCCATGCCAAATAGTTCACATGCACTTTGCCCTTGAATTTCACAGCCACAATGTGTGCTTTTGTTATCTCTAGTCTACAGATGAGGAACCTCTCTCATTGAGAGGGAAGGTCCAAGTCAAGGTCAAGTGACTGGCAGAAAACACAGAGCTGACTCGTGACAGAGCCACACTTCTATCCTAGGGGTTCTCTGTGCTTTCTCCTTACCCAAAGCTGAATATCAATCAGTATCACAAATTGATATTGCAAAAAAATAAACAGCTGGATGGAGGACGTTTTCTGCAAGTAGTTACTGTGGTGAAGGGGAAAGAGCACTGTTGGGACCAAGGGTTTAACACATGGCTTGGTGGAGGTGGAGTAGGATTGGTAAGTTTGCAGCAGGAAATCACATTTCTCTGTCATTAGTGTCTCCCTGGAGAGGAAATATGGTCTCTTTATATTGAATATCAAGAAGAGCTCCTGCTTTAAAAGCCATCAGAGCAGCTAGTCAGGATTTGGGAGAACCTCTTGGTTCTTACAAGCTCAATTAGACAAACACAATGATTGTCAACAACCATAATAAGTCCTCAGACTGTTTTATGCAAATGTAACATTCCAGTAAGGGAGTCCTGGATCCTGTGTTCAGCTATCCACAGTGGCACACTGTGTTCCATTTAGGGTGCCCCACTGTAGGAGGGTCCCAGGTGGGGTGGAGGATTTTGTGGTACTTGAACAATGATGCCCTCTGGTATGGTTTGTACTTGAAATATCCCTAAAAGCTCCTGAGTTGAAGGCTTGCTCCCCAGCTGGTGGCCATAGTGAGAGGTGACTGGATCCTGAGGGCTCTGCCTCTACCAATGGGCTCATCCACTGATGACCTCATAGCTGAGTGGGCTGTCAGGAGGCGGGGCCTTGAGAGGTGATTGGATCTCCTCAGGAAGTATCTGGCTCCACCAATGGGAATCAATTGATGATATCATAGCTGAATAGGCTGTCAGGAGGCGGGACCTTGAGTGGTGATTGGATCATGGGGTTCTCGCTCTAGCAACGGGCTCATCCACTGATGACCTCATAGCTGAGTGATCTATCAGGAGGTGGGGCCTTGAGAGGGGATTGGATTCCAAGGTTGCTACCTTCATCTATGGATTAATGCCTCCACAGGGTGGGGGATGTGACCTTGAATGGAGTAACTTTTCCCAGCCCATTCCCCTCTCCTTTCTCCACCTTGTGTTTCTGCTGCCACATGTGCTGCCTACCTCAGCTCAAAGCTATAGCTCCAGCCAACCACAGATGGAGACAAGCCCAAAGAAACCTTTCTTCCTTCGAGTTCAATTCCTTAGATCTTGTCACAGCATTGGAAAGCAGACCGACACTCTCTGTGAGAGCAAGCTCAAGGATCTGAGGCTGTACGGGGAGGGGCGAGGTGGAGGAGAGGAGGGGGCTCAGAGCAGGCCCGAGAGGGGGGCACTCTGGAGCTAGCAGAAGCGTCACATTGGACTTGCTATGATCTCTAGGCTGTGACGGTTGGGGACAGGGTGGAGATGGTGTGCTCTACAGTATGCTCTACAGATCTGCCAATGTGTGTAGTGTGTCACAAGTTTTCTGAGAAAGAGAGCACCCAGGGCTACATGGCTGGATGAGAGGATATGGCATAATTGTGGCTCTCCTCACACTTAGAGGCTTGGGGGACATTCACAAAAATCCTGTCACTGGCTGAAACCTCAAGACATGGGAAAATTGGCTCAGATCTCCATTTGTCTTCTATCTTATAGTGTGCTTGTTAAGGTTCCTCCTCCTCCTCCTCCTCCTGCTCCTCCTCCTCCTCCTCCTCCTCCTCCTCCTCCTCCTCCTCCTCCTGCTCCTCCTCCTCCTCCTCCTCCTCCTCCTCCTCCTCCTCCTGCTCCTCCTCCTCCTGCTCCTCCTCCTCCTCCTCCTCCTCCTCCTCCTCCTCCTCCTGCTCCTCCTCCTCCTCCTCCTCCTCCTCCTCCTGTTCTCCTCCTCCTCCTCTTCCTCCACCTCCTTCTCCTCCTCCTCCTCTTCTCCTCTCCCCTCTTCACATCTCTTTTCTTCCTCCTGCTTTCTCCTCCTTCTTCTCTTCTTCCCTTTCTTTCTTCAACTACCCTTCCTCTTTCTTCCTAGTTCTCCTCCCTTTCTTCCTCCTTTTCTTTTCCTTACCTTCCTCATCCCAGGCCTTGTTCTTTCACTACTTGGCTTATGTGATTACTTCCAACTGAATCTTTTGAGAGCAAGTTTGTCCTGGACTCCCAGCTGACTAGCTCAGATCTTGGAGGTTCATGTAGGCACTGTCTTTATGGATGATCTGAGCACCACCTTCTGGGGACAAGAGGCATGGGGCCAGAGTCACCGTGGCGCACCTGGGCCTGGGTAGAAAAGCCCACTGGGCTGTTGGCATATTCACCAGCTGAGGGCTGGTTTATGCCGAGTCCTTGTTGCTCACTGTGGACTAACTTCCACTCCCAGCACCCCTTTGGAAATAGAAGCTTGGGATGCATGCTTGTCGTTGAGGCTCTCAGGACTGGACAAGAGGGAATTTACAAGAAAGCAGACATGTGATTGCTTGGGGAGTTTTAGTGTGGAGGACCTTGCAGCCTCATGACCCAGGCCCAGGGCTGCTGGTCCTTTCTGTAGTGGGAACTCTTGGCGATGACAGAGTTGTGGTTATGAACTGGAACACAAGAACTCATCAGACACACCTTGCACCTTGCCATGGGGGTCATTTGGGGAATCACAGAGTGGCATTGGACGGTAACAAGGGAGACCACCTGTCCAGTTGCTCCTGAGCACCCCCCCATGAGATGAGGCATGGGTTGGTGGTCACATGTTTGACATGGTCTTACACGATGTGATGGGACACTTGATTAGCACAGACCTGCCCTTTTCCTTCTCTCTCGATGCGGAGTCCCTGGCTACCCCCAGGGCCTCAGGCTCAGGTTCCCCTGGCAAGTGAGAGTGGAGGGCATCCTCTTGTCCCAGTGGAACTGCTCCCACACAGGCCATGTGGGAGAGAGCTGTGCTGGGCTCTGTGGTTCCTGCCCATCTGGTGTTCCTGCAAGAGACCTGTGGCTGCTTAGTAATATCATTGCTGTAAATCTACAACTCGACTTGTCTGCTAGTTTATATTTAAAGTGTTTTTACTGAGTGCTGGTGGCTTACACCTGTAAACCAAGCGACTCAGAAGGCTGAGATCTGAAGATCGCAGTGTGAAGCCAGCCTGGGCAGGAAATTTCTTTTCTTTTCTTTTTGCCAGTCTTGGGGCTTGAACTCATGGTCTGGACACTATCCCTTAGCTTCTTTTGCTTAAGGCTACCTTTATATCACTTGAGCCACAGCACCACTTTTGGCTTTTTCTGTTTATGTGGTACTGAAGAATCAAACCCAGGACTTCATGCATGCTAGGAAAGCACTCTATCATTAAGCCACATTCCCAGCCCCAAAGCTTTGCTCTTTTTCTTCTACTTTTCTCCTGATGCTTTAGGAAAAGATGGAAGAGACAGAAGAATAAAAGATGGGGAAGAATGTGTCCTTAGGGTCAAGAGATCAGAGCTTTACTCAAAAATCTAGAAAGAGCCAGGGGCAAGAAGCTCATAACTATAATTCTAGGTACTCAGGAGGCTGAGATCTGGAAGATTACGGCTCAAAGCCAGACCAGGCACATGAGGCTCCATCTCCAATGTAATCAAGAAACATCTGGGCTGGAGGCATGGCTCAAATGGTAGAGCACTGGTCAGTCAGCAAGAAGCAAGCAAAAAGCCTCGGTTCAAACTTCAGCACCATCAAAAAGACTCTGAAAGAAGAGGAAGGAAAACTAGTAGACATATGTACTGTGTTGTTTAATTACTGCCCCTCGCTGGTTGGTTATTTTCAAGGTGGGGTCTTGCTCATGCCTGCACTGGAGTGGTCTGTGGTCCTACTATTTGCGCTGTCTCATATCTCTGGGGATGGCACAAGCGTGCCACTGCTCCTAGCCATTGTGCTTCCACTGTGTCCGCATGTCAGGGGCAGGCCACCACTCCAAGCTACTGGTTGAAATGGGGTCTCGCAAACTAACATGTCTGGGCTGACCTCATACCACAATCCTCTGAACTCCTCTTCTGAAGTAGCTAGAGATACAGGCTCGTGCCATGGTGCCAATTTCTTCCTGTTGTGATAAAGCCACAAATGCCACCATCGGTAGCCTACCCTCATGACACAATGGGACACTTGTCACTTCTCAATGTCCCCACCTTGAAAGGCCACGGACACAGGCCCATGGGAGTCAGCCTGCAACACATGCACTTTTGGAAGGACGGATGCAAACCAGTGCCCTCAGCTCATTTTGCTTTAGTTACTTTTTAGATAGAGCCTCACATTCTTGTCCTGGTCAGCCTCGACTGTAGTCCTACTGATGCTGTCTGCAGAGCTGGGATGACAGGTGTGAGCCACCATGCCCTGCTTGCTGGTTGAGATGGAGCTTTTTTTGCTTTGCTGGCTGTGATCTATGATCTTCTTTACTTTGACCTCCCCAGCAGCCCAAGATTCACTGGAGCTTTGAGTCTCACCATCAACTCTGCCACCCTTTCTACCTTCCCTGTGCCAGGCTCTTCCCTTCACATTTTGTGAAATACAGTCTCAGTTCTCTGCCAGGCCTCTGTGATTTACTGCATGGTGGAGCAAGTAAGACATCCTTCATTTTCATACACAGGAGGAGCTTTAAAAGTTAGTCTCTGAAGTCAGACTGTAAGGCCTCTTGATTAAGAGTGAAATCGCAGACACGATGCCCCAGCTGAGCGCCGGGAAGATGAAGGTGCTAAGTACAGAGCAATTACAGCTAATTTTCTGATGCCCACATGCCCGTGGACCTCAAAGGTAGTCTGAGTTCAGGTGTTAGTTGGGGTGGGAGTGGGGTGGCGGGCTCACTGGGCTGGCTTTGGGAAGATGTGAGTTGAGTGTGACTCCTGAAGCTACTTTGATTAAGGGAGGTCTGAGGGCTAAAGGGTAGGTAAGAGATGGAGGAGGGCTCCCTGGGTATGTGGAGTCTCCACATCACTACCAGGCTTTGGAACAAAGAAATAAAGACATGAGGATAGATCTCCCTCTCTTCACCAACAAGAGAGTGGGCAGCAAGGGCAGGCAGGGGAAGGGAGAGGATGAAGGGGTGCCTGTGGAAAGGGAAAAACTGAATTAAACAGAAATTCAAATTGCATTTTTTTTGTTTGAACCCAAGGCCTCCCTTTTTCTCGCCCTCCTCTTCATCCCTCCCTCCCTCGAACTCAGGACCTTGTATTCACTCTAGAGATGAAAAGAAGCATACAAAGAATCTTGCTTGGCTTTCTTGCTCACAGCTGGCGATGTATCATCTGAGCCATACCTCCAGTCTGAATTGTTGCTGGTAATTTGAGAGACAGATTCTCAAAGACTTTTCTGTCTGGGCTGGCTTTGAACCAGTCTCTCAAGCAGCTAGAATGACAGGTATGTCCATCAGGAACCAGGCTTGCGTGTCCTTTATTTCTCAAATTATATAACACAGGCCCAGGCTTTTCTGCCTGAACGCGGCACTTCTGAGATAACTTTTTCTTCAAAGAACTGCGCCTCCTTCCATCTCTCAGGAAATGGTACGGACTCTGAGTCTCTGAGCACCTCATGGGGAATTCAGTTTCAACAGTATCTTCTCCCCAGCTCCAAGCCCACATCTCTGGTCTCCGTGTAGGAATGAGGGCAAAGGAACACTTCTAGCTCTGGTCTCAGAGGCCTGGGTCCAGGTCTGACTGTGTCTGCTGATCTCTGGGGTTGGGGTGAGTCTATGTATGGATCACATGGTGCAGACAGGGCTGGTTATCATGGTGGCTGGGGAGGGAATGAGGAGAAAGAGGGGGTTGTAGAAGAAGGAGGATGAAGACGAAGAGGAGAAAAGTAGAGAAAGGAAGAGAAAAAGTAGTAGAGAGGTGTTGGGAGCCAACAGTAAAGTTTAAAGTTCATCTTGACCCTGGTGCTCACTTGAAGGTAAGTACAAGGAACTGGTTTACTTAGAAAACACCAGGTGCCCGGGATTGCTTTGCTATGTCTGCAGAGTTTGTTTTACTTTCTACCAGTTGAACTTGTCTTGTTTTTACTGCACTCTATTTTTACTGAAATTTTCCTTGTTTCTCTGGACTATTGTAACCTTATGTTACTTCTTGACTTCTGATAGTATATATTAAGAAAAGTTAAAAATAAATGGTGCGCAGTCTTGAGCTGCAGACCTCCCGACCCCAACCTTTGTCTTATGTCTTTATTTTTCTGCATCCTCGCCAACTAATTCAGGATTCCCTTTTGTTGCCGGCAGGCTCCAGCAAGTGGCACCCGAACAGGGAACTGAAAACCTGGGATCATGGCAGAGGACCCAGCTAAGGTAAGAGGACATCCAGAAATAGAGAGCGGGAGAGAGTATAGTCGGGAGTAAGAAATTATGGGGCAAGGTAACAGCCACATGTTATATGTGCAGGCTCTCAAGGGTATGCTTCATGCTCAAGCAGTGAAAGTTAGACAGAGTCAGTTAGAATGTATCTTTTACTTTGTTGAGGAAGTATACCCCTGGTTCCTGGAGGAAGGAACCATTAGTTTAGAAACTTAGCAAAAAACAAAAAACAAAAAACAAAAAACATTCAGGGACACTATGATGCAAATGCCCTGTAAGTTAAAACATTGCTGCTTTGTAATTGTCTGGTATCTGTGTAGCCTGCAGGTTCTGTATTGGGGTTGGCAAGAGGTATTGGCGGACGCACTATAAGACAGCCAACTGGGCCAATGGGAGCCATCCCCCAGATCCCCATCAGGGTAAACTATTCACTAGTGCGGACATTTGGGCCCATCTGTAGTCCAACACTTTCTGTCTGACAGTCTACAATGCGCACGCTGTAAATGTGTTTTGTCTCAATGTTTGTGTGTATGTATTCTGGAATTCTTGGAATGTTTCTTCTCTCAGATTCATCCTGATGTGAGAGCCTAGAGGAGACTGGCTAACACTCGCTCAATATCTGTTTCTCTCTAGCTCCTTCTTTTTTACTTATACTTTAAACTGACCCCCTTTTCTACGCTTCACAGCCACCTCCTTCACCCTCTTTGGATCAAGAAGTCGGGGGGTGGTGGGGGTGAAAAACCTGGAGGATCTAACAATAACTTAAAAGGGCCGGCAGGGAGAACTCACAGCCGGATGAAAATGCCACTGACCACCTACAAGTGACACCAGCAAGACCTTAGCCTCCAGCCTTGACGGCCGCTAGGGACTTCTTTCCCTTTCTCCAACATGACTGGCAATTTTCCTCTACCTTGGAAGGCCCCTGGGTCAATGTTTGCAGGAATCTAAAAGAAAAATCCTCCGGAGGTGAGTAGAGGGGGTTCGAATCCCCTGGTAAGTGGATTTGAGTCCCACTTGTGAGTGGTGGTGAGATGTCTCCCCATTCACTGAGACCTGATTTTGTCTTTGTGGCCACTGTTTGTCTTGTTTACTTCGGTGTGTTTTCTGTTCTATGTTTTCTGAGGTAGGGATGAACTGGGGGCCCATTAGTCCCCAACTCAGCCTTTTGTTGTTGTCTTGTCTAGTTCTGTTTTAGAATTGGTACCAGTTTTAAATGTACATACAACTGATTGATTTTTGTGCGCTTTAAGATCTGTGTGTGTGTTGTGTGTGTTTGTGAACATGTTTAAGATAAGAATTATCAGCATGCTGTAACAATTGGGTGAGTTTAAGTTTAAAATTCAAAAGGTTATGAGGTTTGGACATTACCAAAAATTTTAAAGAATTTTCACATTGTTTTAAATGACCTTTTAAGGATTCTTTAACTTAAAAAAATAAAAAATCTGGTATTTTAAAATGCATAAGGCTGTTTACACTGTAATCAAGTTATCTGGCTTAACAAAATGCATTGGCTGTTTGGAATTTAGTTCTCTTGGCTAAAATTTGGGAATAAATATTAAAAGTTTAAATGTAAAAGTTTGTTTAACACTGTCAAACACATTACTGTCCTGTCTGTCTAAAAGTATGTATTCTCATTCAAAAAACCAAGAGATAAGAAAAGGAAAAACTGTAAAAGCCAACAAAAGACCTAGCTTTAGGAGTAAGGGGTAAACAGGCCAAAGTTCAGTTCAGCTGGTCATACATGGTGGGACAGGCCATGGGAGGAGTCCACGCATGGTGAAAGGGGACAAGTTGGCACAAATGCAGTTCATCATACCCTAAAGAGTGTGATTAGGTGTGTGCCCATTCCACAGGAGGGGCCAAGTGGCCCACTTTGTTCTGTCCTTTTTCTCTACAGGTAAATACTAGAAACATGATGGTAAAAAAAATTAGTGATGTGATGATCTGATTAGTATTGCTAAAACTGCCCCTTGGACTTAAAAAGAGGGTTAAAATATATTTGTATAATGTGACTTGCTTTCAATGATCTTCTACAATTAGGATATGTTTTTAAAAGTCATAAAGGTGTTAAGTTTTCCTTCTTGGTACAGTAATGGTGATTGTAATTCTTGCATTAAGGAAAAATTGTCATGTGAGTTTATAAGTTTTAATGTGTATCTGTTTTAAAACAAGCATCCAAGAGACAATGAGTGACACTTGGCCTCAAGATTTTAAAGGATTTTTTAAAAAGGTAACTAAAAACTAAAATATAAAATAATAAAAGAGATTAATAGGAGGCTTAAAAATTAGGAATGGATTTCTGGATATAAATTTTAAAAGTAAAATTGTTGTTAACATTTGCCTCAAAGTGGAAAAATTAGGATTACCAAAATAATTGCTTTGGGATTCAAAGTGACAGAGCGCTAGCCTTGAGCTGTAAAGCTGAGGGATAGCACTCAGGCCCCGAGTTCAAGTCCAGAAAACAGCTAAGGGAAATGCAGATGAGGCATTTATCCCAGTGTAGAGAAGACATTCGTGAGACAAGAGCTATGGAGGAGCATCCAGAGGCAGTAAGCCACTGCTCGGATGGCAAAAATGTCAGATCCTAGACTCATTTGTGTGTGGCCCTTCAAAAATTGGTCAGAGCCAGAATGTCATGGGAAGATAGTTTGTAAGCATGCCTAATGTCCATGACTGTCTACCTTGTAGGGACAGAAACATTAGTATTCTGTGATAGTACTAAAAAGTGAAGTTATAAAATGTGTGAGATGGTTTAAATCCCAGCCCCTGTATGTTTCAAAAGCCCTAATTGACAGTAACTTTTGAGCTAACACCAGCTACAAGAAATTTATCTGTTCAAGAAAATCGTTTGTAAACTTGAGAGTGTGTTTCTATTAACATCTGTCTATTAACATCTGCACGGGTGACTTAGGCATTGTTAGGGTCACTAGGGGTCACATTCCTAAAGATGCTTTTACAAACCAGAGTGCTAAACAAGCTACACTGCTGTAGCTGGAGAAAAAGTCTGTGCATTTGTCAAAAGTTAAAATATTGTTCTTAATGATATCTAACCCTGGTAACCTCTTTCTAAAATAGACTAAGGTTATAGGTTCCTGGCTAAGTAGGATCAACACCCCTGAGTCTGCTTGAAGAAGTTACAGAAGATGAATCTTCACCCATCATCCCCTTTTTATTTTTTTTATTTTTATTTTTTTTTGTCGGTCATGGGGCTTGAACTCTGGGCCTGGGTGCTGTCCCTCAGCTCTTCAGCTCAAGGCGAGCACTCTACCACTTGAGCTACAGCGCCACTTCCGGTTTTCTGGTGGTTTATTGGAGATAGGAGTCTCACGGTCTCTCCTGCCCGGGCTGGCTTTGAACCGCGATCCTCAGATCTCAGCCTCCTGAGTAGCTAGGATTACAGGCGTGAGCCACCAGCGCCCAGCTCCATCATCCCCTTTTTAGAATAAGGGACCAGAGTCATAAAAAAAAATGTGGCAAAATAGACAGAAGAAAAACGCATGGAAAATAGTAGTACAGGCCTGAACCCTCTACATCTGCCTAGAAAATCAGCCTTATTAAAAGAACTATCTAGTTAAAAAGCTTGTCATCTTGATAATTTGTCCTGGGCTATTGTCTAAATAGTCTTAAAAACTAGTGGGGCCACAGCCTGCCAAGCCTAGGTATTACTTGTATCCTTAACCAGTCTGTGTAGAAATATACAGCCTAGCACGAGGTGTGACAGTCCCTTGGAGACACTGAAAGACCCTGCTGTTGCTGTGGCTGCTACAGCCTTACAGTCACAGGGAGTTACCCTGACCTCCTCCACCATGGAAAAAGTAGACTAAACTCCTGCCTGATTCCATCTTTTGGATGGCTTCGTTTTGTCCATGTTACCATATAACTACTCTAATTTTATTATGGCTACTCCTCTTGCCGGGAGACAAACAAACATGGTATTGCTCATTCCCTACACTGCTTTGCCTTTATGGGACTTCCTAAACATATTAAATCTGATAATGGTCTGGGATATGTCGGACAAGCTTTTCAAACTTTTTGTAAATCTTACCAGATTTTTCACTCTACAGATATTCCCTATATTCCTCAAGAGCAAGAAATTGTTAAACAAGCCAATGGGCTGTTAAAACTCCAAATTTTTAAATTAAAAGGTGGGAATTATACCCCTTCTCTCCTGTTAATATTCTTCTCATGCTTTCTTTGTACTAAATTTTTAAGTTTATATTGTAATGGACTTTCCACAGTACAGTGACTTTGGGAAAAAAAGAGAGCAAAGAGCTTTTGGTTGAGTTAAGTGGAAGGATCCTTTAACAGGTGATTGGCACGGGCTCGATCCAGTTTTAACATGGGGTTGAGGACATGTTTGTGTTTTTTTGCAGGAAGAAAATGAATCCCTCTGGTTGCCTGAGCATTGCGTTAGGATTGTGGAGGCTCATTCTGATGACACAAACCCTGACACATTGGGCTTACGTGCCAGATCCCCCGATTGTGCGCCCTACAACTTGGGAGGGAGTTGAAGTACTCATTCACGTCAATAGATCAGCATACAGTACAGCACTTGATCCCTTCATCCAGCACACCAAGATGGGAGATACCTCAGCTTCAGACATTGGAACTCCATTCTACTTTACCACCAGCTCTAAAGGCTCCATTCCAGGCTGTATTATAATGCTATCCATGACTCATAAAATTTGGATCCCAGACAAAAATCAAATGTACAATATACAGATGACATCTTTACCAACTGGTTACCCAGTTCATGCAAATTTTACTCCATCCTATATGATACCCCGTTGCATTAATTCTTCACAAATAGTAGTATCTACAGGAAAGCCTCATCCAATAAGGTACAGGCATGTGAAGCCATTTGTTACCAATATTTCTGGAACTAAATTTCAATTAATGGACTGGTTTGGAGCTAATCTTACTAATAAGTACAATTTTGGACTGTGGTGGATGAATGGGCATCCTCAACATCATGTTTGGATGCTAGTGGCTGCACTCAACAACATAACCTGGCCCAATTCATCCCTTTCAAAAAATATTATGAGTTGTGTATCACCACCCCATGTCATTATGTATAGACCATTCAATATCTCTATAGGAGCTAATTATTTTAATGTCACCTGTTCTAATTGTTCTTTTACTAATTGCTTGTATAGCGGCATAACTGAATCCATACTTATTGTTAGACAACCATCTGTTGTTATGCTTCCTGTAAATATTTCTAAAACTTGGTATAAAGATTCTGGCATTCAGGTGTTAAGACAATTGAAAAAACTAATGCACCCTCATCGATTTGTTGGGCTACTTGTAGCTGATGTTTTGGCTTTTATTTTGTTTGCTGCCTCTTCAGCGGCAGCTGCTGTGGCACTAACACAAAATGCACAAACTGTCCATTATCTTAATCAGCTTGCTCATAGTACCACACAAGCCCTACCTCTGGACGCTAAAGTGGCAAAAACTGCTAAAAAAAACTTTTTAAACAATTTCAACTCTATATCACTTCCCTGACTTATGTTAAAGGATTGCTAATGTCATTGCTTGGCGTGGGAATGCTTTTGCTGATAGTATTTCTATGCCTTCCTTGTATTATACATGCACTGCAAAACTCTCTTATGAGTTTAGCCATACAGCTACATAAGATCAAGCTCTATATAAATGAATTCCCCGAGAGGAACTGTAGCCAGAGTCGGGTAAGAGGGGGTGCCAGTCTGACCAACCTAAGACAGGGCCTTCAGCTTTGCTCTGAAGAAGTTCCCGATGACGGGTAAGGCAGACAAGGTGATCCACACAGCCTAAGACAGGCGGGTTCGCTTCTTCAAACAAAGATGGGGGAGATGTTGGGAGTCCACAGTAAAGCTCTACGGTCATCTTGACCCCTGTGCTCACTTAAAGGCACACATAAGGAACTGGCTTTCATGAAAAACACTAGGTGCCCGGGATTGCTTTGCTATGTCTACAGAATTTGTTTTACTTTCTATCAGTTGATCTTGTCTTGTTTTTACTGCAATTTGTTTTTATTAAAACTTTCCTTGTTTTTCTGCACTATGGTAACCTTATGTTACCTCTTGACTTCTAATAGTATATAATAGGAAAAATTAAAAATAAACGGGACTGTAATGTCTTTATTTTTCTGCATCCTCGCCCCCTAATTCAGGATTCCCTTTTGTTGCCGGCAGGCTCTGGCACAATGGAATTCTAGACTGCCATCAGAAAGAATGACATAGCCCCATTTGTTAGGAAATGGAAAGATTTGGAAAAAATTATATTAAGTGAAGTAAGCCAGGCCTAAAGAAACACAAGTCCCATGGTTTCCCTTATTTGCAATAATTAGTATATGTCTGAGACAAGCAGAAAAGATGAGATAAGTTGATTTTAGGTGAAATGAACCCCACTATAAGTATTGAATTGTTTTTTTCTTCTGATTGTAACATATTTATAAGATGATTTCTTTGTTGTTTCATATGCCCCTCCCCCACAGCATAACCGCTGCTTTCATTGGATTTGATGTTGGTATACTTTGTGGAGAGGAAGGGCAAAAACAAAGCGTTTAAATAGGGATACAGGTGGACCCATTGCAACAATGAGATGTACAAGTCGTTATGTTGAAAAACGAAGTTTACAACTTTGATAGGGGGCGGGGGGGGGGAAATGGGAAAGGGTGGAAAGAGGAAACAGAGGAGGAGCCAACAATTCTTGATAAGAAATGTACTCATTACCTTGCCCATGTAATTGTAACCCCGCTGTATGGTATTTTCACAATAAAAATTTTTAAAAAGACAAAGGCTGGTTCAATCCATTGTTCTCTCTTATGGGAACATGGTATGCTAGGTGTGGAATAGAGACCTGGCGGGCAGGGGAACAGATTCAGACCCAGATTAGAAACTTGCAGTAAGGAGTGAGCGAATTATGGGACTAGGACAGTCTTGCAGTCTGGAGGATTGGATGGAAATTATTTGGACGGTATTTCTGTGATGTAAAAATATGTGTACCAAGTTGTAACATGAGGAAATAGACTGCAAAATGATGCAGTATCCAGTATCCCTACTCTCTGTCACTCACTCATCCCCTAAGCTCTGGGTCTTATCCCTCCATAGTCCCAGCATAAGAGGGACTATGACAGTGATCCTGAGTGGTTATTCCTGAGAACAACCACTCAGGATCACTTGGTTATTGTAATTGTGGGATGGACGACATTGTTTTGAGCAGTCTCCAGTACAACTGTGGAGGCACCCAACTAGAGCTAATCCTAGTTATCAGCCCAAGTGGGCAGGTTTGATGGGCAGGGCAAACAGGAGCTGGTGCTGCCCTGCTCCCCAAGTAGATATGTAGATGGGGGAGGACTGTAAGAGCAGGTATGGGGTGACTCCACCCACTGTGTCTGGATCACAATGAGCCGACAATGCATACCTGTTTCTAGCTGAACAATAAGATACAAGAATCGAGGCCACATCCACATTCTGTGCTACCTAGTACCATTGGCATTTTCCTCTATTGGATCATACCACTACCAGCAGGTGAAGGAAGTAAAGGTGCTATGTGGTGACTGAGTGAATTTCAGAGATCCTGTAGGAAGTGGGTGATTGCAAGAATAGAAGTGATTTCAGAAAGCTTGGGAATATGGCCCCTCCATCTTCCCTATCCCATTGCTGGGATATCTAACCAAACCAGAAACGCATGCACAATAAAATTTTCTTTAGGCAAGAAACAACAGCAAGAGTATCTGGAGAGGAATTGACCTGGTGGACCCACTAACACCAACAAAAAGAAAACTGAAAACAGGTAACCTCATAACAATAATTACTGTGGACTGTAAATCAACCAAGGGTGAGACCAAAGACCATGCAGACCTGGAATCTTCCTCTGGTTCCTTTCCTGCTAGTGTCCTTTCCTCTGACACTGGAATAACTAACAATATGTCAGAAGTCCTACGTTACCCCAAGAGAGTAACCAAAAGATAAACAAAGATAATAAGAGAGAAGGCATGGCTGGAGAAAGCTAGAGAACATGAAAGAATTAATGACCAAATTAAGCCTGGAGAGAGACCATGTTGCAGAGGACTTGAAGTTGGAGAGGTCCATGAGGAAAGACAAGGTTCAACAGATGAACGAACTGAGAGATGAGAAAGAGCAATGGGCGTGATAAGTGTTTGACCTAGAAATAAACATGGTGGAACTTCAATGGCATTTGGCAGAGCTACCCTCCAGCAGCAGCCTGCAGGACCAACTCAGACCAAGCTACAGCTGCCAGCCAAGACCTATTAGTTGCAGAAGTAGCAACAGAAATGTGAGAAGCAGTGTTACATTCAAAGGCAGGAAAACTAGAGCCTCAGTCTCCAAAATTTGAAGCAGCAGGAGCGGCTGTGGTAACTGGAGCAGCAGGAAAAGGCCTGGGATCTGCATAAGCTCTTCAAGACATTGGGAAGATTACACATTAATGAGGCCATGAGATGCACAATTTTGCATAACCTAGAGATAAAAGAGCAGCTGGACCAGCTGCAGGATGCCTTCCACAGGCTAAGAAACAGAAGGAGGAGCTCTCTCATGTGCTGCACTCAAAGCTCCAAGTGAAGGAAGAAGCTGGACCAGCAAGAGGAGAAGTTAGAAGAATAGAAAGAGATGGCTGAGTTAAGGAGCCAAGTGGCTCAGAATCTCAGGAGCTTCATGAACAGCTGCAGGAGCTCAGAGCTACCTGTGAACAGCACAGGGCCTACAATTTGCAGCTGACCTTAAAGAATGAGGCCTTGCCGCAGCACCTGCAGAAGCAGACACAGTTGCTGAACAAAGTTGGAGGACCAAGAAGGACCATCAAATATTACACAACACTTGTGATGTGCCTTAAAACCAACAGACAGAAGCAGGAGCAGCTATGGGCCCCAGCTGAGCTTTCTGGCTTTCACTAGAGAAGGAGGAGTGAGTAAAAAGTAAAAGGGGTGATTCTACTTGTTGTGACTGTCCTAGAGGACAGACAACCCAAAGACTAGGTGGGATTTTTATCTTTATCCATTGATGAATTAAAGAAGGTGAAGCTTAGCCAGCAGCTACAGGAGCAACAGACCTACTATGGGTTCCTGGCCAATATGGTAGTCAAGAGACAGAGAAAGCTGAAGCAGTAGGGTTTCTTCTCCAGAAGTTGAAACCACGGGAATGGAAGCAGGACACACAAGTGCCCAAGAAGACCCTGAAATTTTGAAAATTCAGAAACAACTCTTCAGTATTTAAATAAAAAAGTAATTACACAAATTGATCTAAATACCAAATGTATCATCTGTCTTAGATTTTCTGTTTATTAACTTAAAATCACATTCCTTATGAAGGAGAAAAATAGCTGAACTAACATTAATATCTCTAAAATATTTTCTTAATTAAAAAAATTCCTCAAAGAAAAAGATTAGTGTGAAAATCACCTTTGAGCATACTCTACAACTGAGGTGTGAAAAATTAAACAAAAGTAATGAATTATATACAGCTCCATATTCATAGCTTTTTAATGAATTACTTTAAAATGTCCTTCATTTTTGAAATCAGTTCAGAATTCTTGCACAAATTAAAATTGGGGAACTACATTACCAATAGAAAATTAATACAGTATTTTTTATGAGATTAGAAATCCGATGAAAATATAAAGATTGCAATGGCTCAAGTGGTGAAGCACCAGACAAGCAGGAGGCATGACAATTTACAAATAAAAAGACTTGGATGGTCATCTAATAACTCCACAATGAAAGCTCAGCTAATTTTCAAAATCACAAGATAAAATGTCAGCTATAGTATGGTGGAAAAGTAATTAATTCATAGTAAAAAATAAAAGATACAAAAAGGTAAGAAAAAAAAATTTTCCAATCCTGTTCAAATTTAACTTTCACCTAGCCAAAATAAACAACACTTGTCACTGTCTAAGGAAATTGTAAGAGGCATTTCCATGAAAGAGGAAGTTAAAGTTGTGGTTTCCAGGATGGAAATTCCAACTCCAGATGATATGTAAATCAACTTCCCTCAATGAGAACTCAGGTACAAACCCTTTTCTTGGCCCACCGCCCTGAATCAGAGGACCTATTCCTCCTCTTTTTGTGAAAGGGAACTTTCTTTACACTTTTTTTTTACCACCTCCCCATTGCTGACACATTATATAGAGAAGTCTCTTGGGGTTGTGGTGTTTCTTTATCTTGACAATGTCAGTTTGAGTTTTTGAAATGTGGTTAAGAGTTCCCTTCTCTGGAGATTCGCTATTGGCTATTTCCAACTTCCTGTCAGACCCTTTTCTCCAATGGTAAACCACTACTAGTGAAGATTCTATACGTTGGGAACTCTATAGGAGAGAACCTTTCTCAAATGAAGCAAACCATTAATATTGTACTAACTTGAATTTTATGCACAGTAATCCCATTTTGTTATGAAACATGGAGGTAACATATAATAAAACATAGCATGTAAAAAATGAAGATAAGATAAAGTAGCAACAATGCAACAAGAGAGCAAGAAAATATTTAAAAATTGCTATAAAAATAAACCCATGCAAATATGAGTCCCCAGTGACTGCTTTTCACCATGAAAGAAGGTGGATCTCAGAATAACAGCAAAAAACAAAACAAAATTAAACAAAAAAACATTTAATTCAGTGGGCATTGTTGTTTTCCCAGTAATCCTTGCTACTCAGTAGGCTGAGCTCTGAGGATGGCAGTTCATAGCCAGTTCATATAGGAAAGTCCAAAAGACTCATCTTCAATTAACCACCAAAGTGGAGCTGTGGTCCAAGTAGTAGGAGAAAAAAAAAAGCAAACAACAACTACAACAACAACAACAACAAACCCTCACGAATAGTGCTCATGCCCTAAGTTCAAGCCCCAGGTACATTCGAGAACAAAAAATCAGTACTGGTTTCAGTGACACAAAGCTCTATAGCAGACTTCTGATTACTAGACCCTGTTACCTGGGAAGAAAAAAATAGAAACACCTCTATACTAGACCATTGGGGTGTTAAACTTTCTATTAGATTGGATTCTTTAAGTTTCAGTACTAATTTCTAAAACTAAAATAAAATAAAATCAATTGGAATACTTAGAGAAATAGCTGGTAATAATGGAGAAGAAATAAAATGCAGGGCTGAACACTAAAGATGAAAGAATGGCTTCAGAAAAAATAAGTCATAATTTTTGGGGTAAAAATGAAGAGAACATTAATTCAGGCTAAGAGATTAATAATAACAATGGCAAAGCTCAATTTACCCATTAGGCATACTGAGTGGTTAACAATAGCCAAAAATTGGAACAATACAACGGTTTGCTGTCCAGTTGTGATGGTTCTTTGTTGGTGTCTGTCTTTCACTCTATGTACCCAATTATTGTGCATTCATCCCCACTGCCATTATCATATGAAGGTAAAAAATAATGCTTAGCCAGCACCAGTGGTGCACCCCTGTAATCCTAGCTACTCAGGAAACAGATCTGAGATATCAGTTCAAATCTGGCCCGGGCAGGAAAGTTGTAGACACTCATCTCCAATAAACCACTAGAAAGCTGGAAGTGGTGCTGTGGCTTAAGTGGTAGAGGGCTCACCTTGAGCTGAAGAGCTGAGGTTTCCCTCAGACCCAGAGTTCCGCAGCACCAATGACAAAATTTTTTTAAAAAGAAAAATTTAAAAAAAGATTGAGAGTCAATGCCTGAGAGTCAAAGATGCAAACATAGTGTTAGGCTACTATTTCTCTGCTGACAATTCAGATAGGGGATTATGCTTTCAAAGCTAGTGGATCAACAGCAAGAAAGGTACAAAATTGATTATAGTAACAAAACCATAAATGGGAAAGGTTATGCCAGGGAAACTACAGAACCTATAACCCTAAAGAGAATATTCTGATAGGATAAAATTTATAGCTAATTGAATATTGATAATGTGCTCTTGAAATCCAATGTATATAGATATATGTATATATATGTATATTTATGTCTATGATAATTTTTTAGATCATTCTCAATAATGGCATTGAGTTATTAAATTATATATTAGAATACCACATCATTTTATAATAAAAAGGCAAAAATGATTTTTGAAATAAAGATAAGAGAAATAGAGTGGAAGAAGCGCTCAGGGACAGATCCTCTACCCTGAGTTCAAGTCCAGCACTGACAAACAACAAGAAAAACAACATCGCAAGGATGAGTCAGTATAGACAATAGACAAGAGGAAGTGATCTCTGAGCCTAGGATCTTTGTTCCCTCATAGTCAGGTGATCAACGATAGTCACGTGATTACTGGTATGATTCAGGCAGGTGATGGGAAAGCTGGGAGGGGCTGGTCTGTGGGCAGATTTAATCCTGATCACAACTCAAGCAAGAGATAATTCTTGGCATCTCAGCTATGTGCAAAGTGTGAATTGGAAGAACTCAGTCAAGGAGATCCTAAGAATAAACACAAGTTTTTATTCCAAAAACAAAAGCAAACACAGAGAGGACAAGGCCTAACTGGTAAAGTACCAGCCCAACATCAGGCCTGACAAATTACAAATAAAAAAATTATAGGATGATCACCTGTTAAGAAATACGAACTCAGCTACTTTTGAAGACCCACAAGATACAGTGGATAATCAGTAATATGGCCTACAGTCCTGTGGAAAAGTAATAAATGCATAGTTCCATTATAAAACATACAGAGAAGTAAAAAACAAAACAAAACAAAATAAAACAAACACAATAAACTTTTCCAATCCTGGACAAACCTACATTGCACCTAACTCAAATAACCTAACCAAATTGTAAGAAGTAGGTCCTTGAAAGAGGAAGTGAAAGGTGTGGTTGCCAGGATGTAAATTCCAGCTCCTATTGATATGTAAATCAGCTTCCCTAAGCAACCAATCAGAGACTTCCTTTCCTGGACCCACCCTCTTTCAGTATAAATAGAGTGGAAGTCTGAGTCTCAAGCATTGCTGAAGATCCTACATCAGAAGGACGGAGGCCATTTGGAGCTTGTATACTCCAGGTGAGGATTAGAGTGGGAGAATCTACTCCTCTTTTAATTCTTCTCTCCTTGGTATGGTGGTGGTGGTGGTGGTATTGTTTTGTCAGTTGCTGGGATTGAACCCAGTGGTAGGGCAGTGTTGCTGGGTCACTTTGTGCTCAAGACTGGGCATTGTCCTTGGGCCACTTTGTGGTCAAAGCTAGTGCTTTACCACTGGAGCCACAGCCCATTTGTGATTTTGGAGTGGTTAATTGGAGATAAGAATCTGTGTCAGGGGGACTTTTGTGGCTGAGGCAGTTTCAAAGCTTGATCCTTAGCTCTCAATCTCTTGAGTAGCTAGGCTTCTACGCGTGAGCCACCAGCACCTCATTAGATTCTAGGAATGATGGACCCTGACACTGCCCAGGCCTTCCAGAAAGAACTGAGATGTGCCCTCTGTATAAATACTTTCATAGAGCCAGTCACCCTAGAGTGCGGGCACAGTTTTTGTCGACCTTGTATCTGCCTCTGCTGGGAAGAGACCCAGACTCCAGCCACGTGCCCTGTGTGCAGGGGACCCTGCCAGCAGAGAGACCTCAAAACCAACGTGGTTCTGAGGAGCCTGGTGGCCATTGCCAGAAGAGCCAGCCTCAGGCATTTTCTGAGCTCTGAAGAATACATGTGTGGGACACACAGGGAGACAAAGCAGATGTTCTGTGAGGTAGACAAGGCCCTGCTCTGTAGGAGCTGCTCCCAGTCTCAGGAGCACAGGGCTCACAAACACCATCCCATAGAAAGGGCTGCTGAGGAGCAGAGGGAGATGATTTCAAAGCAGATGCATGTTGTATGGGAAAAGACTCAAGAAAACCAGCACAATTTACAGGAGAAGAGGAGACTCATCAACCGATGGATTTGGTATGTGAAGCTATTCCGAGGCATGACTAAGGATGTTTTTAGAGTGCTGTTTTTAGAGCTGGGCGTCCAGGAGGAGGAAAGACACCATTCCCAGCTACTGATCAATGAAGGAAGAGCCATGTTACTGCAACTCAGAGAAAGGGAAACCCAAATGCTTCAGAAGAAGCATCAGCTCAGGAATATGTATCAGAAGCTGATCGAAACATACCAGAAGCCAGATGTGGACCTGCTTCAGGATGTAGATTTGACCCTAGAAAGCTGTGAGTCAGTCTTGTTCTTCCTGCCTCTTCCTCTGAGGCCAGAGCTCAGTGCCCCTCCCATTCCTGGACTGATAGAGAGGCTCAGCCAGTACCGGGTGGAGATTGCTTTCAATGAAGCTACGAGGAATCAAGATCTTGGGAGCTGTGTTGGACACGACAATCCCTATGCAGTTTTGAATTCTGAAGAGTCCTTCCACTTTACTGCTTTTGGACGCCAAGTCTTCAGCTCTGGGAAACATTACTGGGAGGTTAGTGTGAATGACTCTTCCACCTGGGCCCTGGGAGTTACTAGGCATTCCTCCATAGAGAGCAACCTCACTGAATCTGAGGATCTTTTCCTCCTTTTGTTTGTGAAAGAGAACACACTTTCCACCATTTTTACCACCTCCCCACTGCTGTCTCACTATGTAGAGAAACCTCTGGGCCAGGTTGGTGTGTTTCTTGATCTTGACGATGGCAGTGTGAGTTTTTGGAATGTGGCTAAGAGTTCCCTTATCTGGAGATACCCCACTGGTGCTATCCAATTTCCTGTCAGGCCCCATTTTTTCAGTGGTAGCCTGGTGTTCTAAGTGAAGAGAATATCTATATGTTGGGAACTCTATGGCAGAGAACCTTCCTCAAATGAGGCAAACCACTAATACTGTACTAATTTGAATTTCTCGGTGCAGTAATCCCATTTTTTCATGAAATATGTTGGTAATAATAAAATGTAAAATGTAGACACCAATACTAAATGAAGATAAGATAAAGTAGCAAGAATGTAACAAAGGAGTAAATAAATATTTAAAAATTGCTATACAAATAAACCCATGCAAAACTGAGTCCCCAGTGACTGCTTTTCACCCTGAAAGGAGTGGGAGCTCAGAATAACAATAAAAATCAACACTTAAAGCAGTGAGCACTCTTGTTTTACCAGTAATCCTTGCTACTCAGCAAGCTGAGTTCTGAGGATAATGCATAGCCAGGACGAACAGAAAAATCGAAGCGACTCTTATCTCCAATTAACCACCAAAGTGGAGTTGTGGTCATGTGGTAGAAGAAAAAAAATCCCACATGAACAGGGCTCATGCCCTAAGTTCAAGCCCCAGGAACAGCTAGAACAATAAAGCAGTACTAGTTTCAGTGACACAAAGTTCTAGAGCAGCCTTTTTATTAATAGGTCCTGTTATCCATCCCGGGAGGAAAAAAAACAAACACCTCTCTCCTAGATCATAGGGGTGTTTACACTTTCTATTAGATTGGATTTTTTAACTTTCAGTACCAATTCCTAAACAAGGGGAAAAAAAACGTATACTCAGAAAAAGAGCTGTTAATAATTGAGAAGACTGAAAATGCATGGTTGAACACTACAGCTGAAGGCATGTCTTTAAATAGAAGAAGTAAGTCATCTTTTGGGGATCTACAAATGAACAGAATACTATGATAGGCTAAGAGATTCACAATAATAACTATGGCAAAGCTTAATTTATATATTAGGCATACTGAGAAGTTAATAAGAGCTACCAGTTGTAACAATATAACAGGATGCTGTGAAGGTGTGATGGCTCTTTTTTGGATACTTAATTGTAGTTCTTTCATCCCCTGTGAAATTATCATATGGAGTTAAAAAATGCATACCTTTGGTGCTGGGAAGGTGGCTTAGTGTTAGAGCGTTCCCTTGCATGCTTGAGGCCCTGGGTTTGATTCCTGAGCACCACATAAGCAGAAAAAAAGCCAGAAGTGGTGCTATGGCTCAAGTGGTAGGTACTAGCCTTGAGCTGAAGAGCTGAGGGACAGCACCCAGGCCCAGCGTTCAGGCCCCACGACCGGACCCATCCACCCCCCCAAAAAGCTTACTTTTTTGTTTCCCTTTCACTCTAGATACTTAATTGTTGTGTGTTCATCCCTTCTGTAATTATCTTATTGATGTGAAAAAAACTATTACCTTGAGATTCAATGATATGTATGTAGTGTTAGACTGCTACTTCCCTGTTGGCAATTCATATATAGGAGAGTTTGCTTTCAAAGCTCATGGTTCAACAAACAAGAACAGAATACGTTCAAGATCCTGGAATGTGGAAGCTTATGTCATCGATTCTACAGAACTTACTATCCTAAAAATAACATCCTAGATAATTTTCTACTGTTTATAGTGAATAGAGTATTAAAAGTGTGCTCTTATAAAACAGACACACACACACACACACACACACACACACACACACACACACACACACAAGCATTATTAGGTTCTCTTATCAGTTTATCATATATATTAATTTACCATTTCATTTTAATATAAGCTTAGTCATATATGGTGTTTATTAGCCTTTTGATCCAACATAAAGCTCAGGAGAGTGCATAGATCCTTAGTTTAAACCCCTGGACTATTTCAGGAAAAAAATTAAAATGAGTAAGTCACAATAGAAAATAGACTTGGAGGAAGTAATCTCAGATCCAAGGATCCTTTTCTGACACACAGTTAATTGATGGACATTCAGGTGATTACTGGGTTCAGACTGGTGAAGGAGGTGGGCGTAGGGGGTAGGTTCCCTGTAGACTTAACAATGATCACATCTCATCCAATTGCTAGTCAAGTTGGCATCTGTCTGTCATCTCAGCTATGTACAAAGCTTTGATAGGAAGATATTAATCCAGGAAAGCTTAGGTATAAACACAAGATCATATTCCAAAAATAAGCTAAAAATGGGTATGTTGTATACAATTCTGGTACTGTACTGTTGAATTCATACCATATGCTTAAACTCTGCAAACCAATTTATTTAACACTAAATTAATCTATAACAATGCAATGATGTTGGTCCAGTTTTTCAATTTAGAAAACCATAGGCAGGTGTTAATTAACATAAGGTGGTGCTGAGTTTATTAAAAGAATGTGTGGTCATGTTTCACTGTATAAATGTGAGTATAGAGAATTCAGTGCAGTCTTGGTTTATCTTCTCACAAGTGATTTTTAGGGTGACTTCACCGTCCTATTATAGGATTAAAAGTAGTATTTGTGACTTTGACCACTTTTGGTAGTTTTTGACTTTTGTACTGTGCACTATTGCTTTTATTTTTCTCTCATTTCCAGAAAAAAAAGATAAATTACTTGCTGTAATCATGTTGTAATGCCCTGGCTTATACATTTAAATTTCTATTGTTTATTTCTGTGATATCTGTATACATACAGACATCATTCTGACAATTTATCTTATCATACAAACATATACTATTCCATCTTTCTTTGCATTATCTTTCTTTGCATCTATCTTTGCATTAGTAATTAGTAATATCCTAGATAATGTGTTACTTATTTCAGAACTTCATGATTATTTTTACTACTGGCATAATTAATGCCATTGACAAAAGAACTCAATAAATTAGATGTAGTCAAAATTTTCTACCTTATATATCTAGAAGCATCAACAAAACTACTTTATTCTTGTTTGTGTTTTAAATTTCTGGCCTATATTGTTATAGATCTATAGTTTATTTTTATTGTATTTTATTTATCTATTCATCATTTATTTTTGTTTAATTAATTATTTTTGCTAGTTTTTAAAATATTTTATTTAATAGTTGAATAAAGGAGTTGCTATTCAATAAAGTAGTTTGTGAATACAATGCATCTTGATCACTTTAATCTCTTTTTAACATTTCCATTCATCTCTCCCAACCACTTATTCTCTGATTTTTCTTAATTTTGTAGCATATGCATTGATTTTTTTTTACTTGCTCCTGCTTTCTACCACTTTGCTATATTCTATATCTACTTTCATGGTAGAACACTTTTGCTGGTTAAAGATTATCTAGTATCCCTTTAAAAAATCATTTTATGTGTAATTGAAAAATGTTATATTTGTTAAATTAATTCTATAAAATTTAGGGATACTTTGTATTCTGAAAGTATATTCAATCATCATCACCTTGGAATATTCTCAAATATTCCTCATTCACAAAGAAATCTCATACCTGTCTGCAGCTATTCTGAATTCTCCTTAGACTTCCAACCCCAAAGAAACTGTTATGCCTGATTTTGATAATTCAAAAATTTCATTAAAATCAAATCATTTTATTTGTTATTTTGTGTCTGCCTCTTTACATCTAGCCTGTTGTCAGTGTTTCCACTAATATCAATTCTCCATTTCTCTTTTTTACTTGATAATGGGCTATTTCATGAGTATAAAATGTTTTGTGATCTGTTTTCCTATTGGTCAGCGTGAATTTTTTTTTCAATTCTTTGGCTGTCATGGATAATATTGCTGTTTTGAACTTTAGTGTATAAAAATTATAGACAAAGTTTCTGAATCCATTGGGAAGATTACTATTGACTTAATCATTCCTTTGGGGGAAACTTAAAGCCATATTTGCACTTTTTTTTGATTGTGGAGATTGAACACTGACCCTGGGCACTGTCTCTCAGCTCTTCAGCTCAACTTGAATGCTGTACCACTTTAGCTACAGCACCACTTCTGCGTTTCTGGTGGCTAATTGAAGATAAGTGTTTCATGGACTTTCCTGACCAGGCTGGATTTGAATCACAATCCTCTGGTTTTAGCTAGGATTACAGGCAAGAGCCACCAGCACCCGGCTCATATTTGCATTTATGTGCACTTAATGACACTATGTAGATAAAGAATGGAAATTTGAACCAAATGATGTCATTCCAGCTTTTCAGAAAAATTGAGGTAGCAATAAATATCTCCTCCTTTTCCATTTTGTTACATTAATGACTCATGAGCTATGGGACCCTTACATTAGCATCTTGTGACATCTGTGTAGGTGTATTTAGTATTAGAAAATGTTCATAGAGAAATATAGACAGACAGATTTTCAGAAAGCAAAGGATATCAGGTATGAAAGAACAGCATAGAAGGAGACACATTTATCTAGCCTAAGAGATTTAGAATACTAAAACAATGAGGAATAAGCCTAGTTGATAACTAGTTCTTCAATAACCAAAAATGGTTCCCTAGAACTGTTTCTGCTATACCTTAGCTACTATCATTTTTTTCCTTCCATCTGGAGGTATTCCTTCTCTTCTCTCATGACTGTAAATTAGCGTCTGCCGTTTTGGTGCTATGATTGGCCAAAATGATTTCCAAATCTCACTTAGACTATCCTTCTCATTGTGATTAGCAGTGACCCCTCTCAAAATCCTGGAATATGTGTATTTCAAGAATTAATCTACACCTGACATCTAAGCACATTCCTGGCATTAATTGCCCTGACCTAATGAACAAAACTTTTTTTCAACACAGTATCCTAATGTAGGTAAAGCACATGAATTAGGGTCTATTGTCAAGTATCAGTATTGAAGGAACAATTATATATTCCAAGTTTGGGTTCTTTATTTTGCATTCACTAACTAAATGTTCATTGTTGTTGTTGTTGCTCTTGTTGTTTTGGCAGTCCTGAGGCTGAAACTCCGCGCTTGGGAATTATTCCTCAGCTTTTTTTTTTTTTTTTTTTTTTTTTTTGCTCAATTCTAACCCTCTACAACTTGAGGCACAGGACCACTTCCAGTGTTTCTTTTTCTGTTTATGTGTTACTGAGGAATTGAACCCAGGGTTTCATGAATGCTAGTCAATCACTTTACCATGAAGCCACATTCCCAGAACACTAAATGACTCTCTTAAGATGGCATTAAATTTTCATTCCATAACTATGTATCATAATTTTAGCCAGAAATTTTTGCTAGAAAAGGGCATTGATCAAAGTACTGAATCCAGTAAGGCTAGATAGACAATGAATAACAGTCACGGTCTAGCCAGGGCACAGAGGGACTTACCTCATGGAGCTGGTACAACAGAATGAGTGAGACAGCTCCTGACCTACAGCTCAACTCCAGAATGAGAGGGCCACCTTGGTTCCAACCACATTAGAGATGCTGGGTCAACTCCTCCAGCACCCATTCAATCAGTTCCTGAGAGAGAGAGAGAAAAAAACGAAAGAAGGTCAGAATTACACTTAAGCCAGGTACCTGTTGCTCAGGCCTGTAATCCTAAGTACAGTGGAGGCAGAGATATGAGGATTGTGGTTTATAGCCAGCCCTGGCAGGAACACCTGTGAGATTCTTATTTCCAAAGAACCACTAGAAAACTGGAAGTGGTCCTGTGTCTCAAGTGATAGAGTGCTAGCTTTGAGCTGCGGAGCTCAGGGAGCTGCCCCAGGCCCAGAGTTCAAGCTCCACGACTGAAAAGGAGTGGACTTCCCACCACAAGAAGTAGACTGAATAACACCCATTGTCCTAGGGAGCATGGCAGAGAAGTCAGGCTGAGCTTCCTGTCAGCTGGGAGTCATAAGTAGGTCACCCAGCTTCTCTGTGCCTCAGTTTTCCCAGCTTCAAAACTGAACAAAGTGAAGGATCCTGTTCCTCATGGGGATTGGGTATTAAAGAAAGAGAGTCATGTTTTGTTTCATAATCCCATACCTGTCACAACATTAATAACACAAAACCATCTGAGATCTTTCCAGGTCTTTTCTGTCATATACTCACAGAACTGCCAAGAACCGTATCTGACGGCCCCTCCCTCTGTGCCTGGCTCTGCTCTAGAGATCCCTCTGTATTAATCCCTTGTTTTCTCAAAACTGTCCCATGAGGAGATTGAAGTCCAATGGTTGAGGCCCAACCCAGAGCTTCACCTGTGGTCAAAAATGGGCTGCTGTGGACTGAGTTTGTGACAATCCATCAAAACCAATAACTGAGCGTGGCACTACATGTCTACCATCCCAACTACAGAGGACCGACCCTGGTGGCTCATGCCTGTCACATACAGGACTGTGATCCATCCCAGCCTGAGCATATATTAAGTCTCCATCTCAGAAATGCCCAAGACAGAAAAGCTGGTAGAAGACCTGACTGGCAAGCCTAAAGTCTTGAGGTCAAACCCTAATATACCAAAAAGAACCAGGGTCACAGTGCCAGAGGCTCATGCCAATAATCCTAGGTACTCAGGAGGCTGAGATCTGAAGATCACAGCTCAAGATTTAAAATAGGTTTCGCCTCGCCCATCAGAAGTCATGAGGAGAAGACCCAGAGTCTGACTAATGCTGTTGCACTCCATACTAGCAGGACTCATATCTTTACTAAGTGTTGGACATGCTCTCTGTCCTCCAGGAAAGCCATCCCCTGCAGCTGCACTCCTAGGTCCTCCCAAGCTCCCACTCCCACCAACCAGGCCCAAGGGAGTACACAGCTCCAGGGCACACAGATCCCTTGTTCTTGTAATTTAACAGTGCTGTGTCCCATTCAAGCATCTCACCCTTCCAGGCTCCCAGACCTCAGCTATGAAGCCCATGCATGCCCGAAAGATAGCAGGTAGAAATTACCAAAGCATTCAGCCTCCTTGTTACCACTCACTTCTACACACACACACACACACACACACACACACACACACACACACACACACACACACACACACACACACACACACACACACACACATCCAGACTGGTGACAGAAGACTCATCCATGCAGCACCTCAATTTGCCAACTGATCACGCACCTGAGCACAGTCAGACTGTACAAGGAGAAAGATGATCTCTCTCTCTGTCTCTCTGTCTCTCTCTGTCTCTCTGTCTTCAGGTGAAAGGATGATCAAGCACAGAAGACAAGGGTTCACACAGAAAGGGGGGTCTATCTTCTGCATCCAAAGCCTCCCATCCACAGAAAAAGGCAAAAGACCCCAGAAGGCAGGGGTGGACATACTGCTTCCCACCAGCTTCCCACCAGGGAAAGGAAGGGTGCAGATGTGCGGCTGTGTGTCTCCCATTGCTCCAGGTCAGGGGCTCTGTGGCGTCCACTCCTCACCCAAACTTGCATCTCCCCATTTCCTGGGACACTAGACACTGGATATGGGGATGGGATCCTCGGGTCCACCCCCACCCCCACTCCTGGGGCACATTTATGGCAGGGTGTGGGCCAGACTGTGGGGCACAGAGGAGGCGCAGGTCCTGGTCAGGAGGGGGGGGTGATATGGGGTCAAAGGGAGCGGGCCTGTGTGGCCACCACTCACATGTGCTGCTGGCAAAATCTGTTGGCAGCTGCTCCAGGTGGGGCGAACAGCAATGGCAGTGGTATGGTTGACATCAGGCCCAGAGCAGAGTACAAGGGTGCCAGGACCAGGTCAGGGCAACAAGATGGCTAGAGGTACACCATTGCCCCATTGTCTGAGGAATCCAAGAGGCAACATGGGTTTTAGCCAGCAGCACCAGGTTTGAAATGCTGTGCCATGGGGAAGGGGAGGAGGGGGCCCAAGCACAGGCGGGCACATGGTGGGCCTGAGCAAGGCCTCTCCTCTTAGTCCTCGAGTCTCCTGCTCATCACTCAGCTACCTCTACCTCAACTGCTGGTAGTGGTGTCAACCAACAGAATCTCAGTGCTACTGGGTAGTATGGAATGTGGGCATGGCCACCATTCTTGTATCCCATTGTTCAGAAAGATCCATGAAAGAATGGGGATGTGGCTGGAATCCTGTGATGCAGTCAGAATGGGTGGAGTCAAGATGATGGCAGCCCCTTTCCCAGGGAACTCTGTTCAATCCACTTAGGGACAAGAATGTTACCTGAGCCGGGTGCTGGTGGCTCATGCCTGTAATCCTAGCTACTCAGGAGGCTGAGATCTGAGGATCGCGGTTCAAAGCCAGCCCGGGCAGGAGAGACCGTGAGACTCCTATCTCCAATAAACCACCAGAAAACCGGAAGTGGTGCTGTAGCTCAAGTGGTAGAGCGCTCGCCTTGAGCTGAAGAGCTGAGGGACAGCGCCCAGGCCCAGAGTTCAAGCCCCACGACCGACAAAAAAAAAAAAAAAAAAAAAAAAAAAAAAAGAATGTTACCTGCTTTAGCCGGATGGCTGCAAAGATTGTTGTGTATGTCTGTTTGTTCCGAGTCCCAGACCTTGAACTCAGGATCTGGGCACAGTCTTTGAGCTGATTTTGATCAAGGCTAGCCCTCTACCAATGGAGCTACATGGCTTTACTTCTGGTTTTATTGGCACAATTTGGACAGGAGTCTCAAGGACTTTCCTGCCTAGGGTGACTTTGACCATCATCCTCCTATCACAGCCTTGTAAGTATTAAGGAGGACTGCTGAGAGCATTTTCATATCATTAACATTTTGACAACTGAAACCTGTTAGGAACTTTAGCACTTTTGAAAAAAAATGGCCTTTGTTTCATCACAGTTCATTTGCATATGTCATTGTGATTTCATTCTCATATCCACACTATAAACTCATGGCAATTAAGATCTGACTTGCCACTGTGACATCACAAACCCTTTGTGACATCATCACCAATGTGACATCAGACTGTCGTTATGACACCTTCAGCTCATGGTGATATCACCAAGCTACACTGACATCATGGCATTATGACATTTCATTGCCATTTTGCTGTCATAGACACATTGTGAATGTATATCCTATGATTTCATTCTATTTTAAATGTGGCATATCAGTTGATATCAGAAACATATTGTGACCTCATAACCATTGTAACATTATAAACCCTGTGTGGCGTCATAACCAGTATGATATCACATTGTTGTTATGATATCTTTAGCTTATGGTAACATCACAAAATGACAATGACATTATAGCATTTGCCATTAGGTCATTGTGACATCATAGTCACATTATGAATGCCTAATCTGTGATTTCATTGTATTTGAAATGTGGCATGTGGGTGGATATCAGAAACTCATTGTGATATCATAACCTTTGTGACATCAATTTGGCAATGTGACATCACAATGGCAATGTGATGCTACTAAGGCACCATGATATCACAATGGTGATGAACTCAAAATGGGTTTCTGATATCAACCAACATGCCACATTAGATATAGAATCAAATAATATAAAGGGCAAATACAACGTGTCTATGATATCAGAATGACAATATAATGTTACAGTGCTATGATGTCATTGTAGTTTTACATGTCAAAATGAGCTGATGTCGTCATAATGGCAACATGATGTCACAATTATGATGATGTCAGAAAGATTTTTTTGTATTTTAATGGTATGTCTGATGTCAGTTGTCATTAGTTCCCCATGAGGATATGGATACAAAAAATGTTCTGTGATATCATAGAGGCCATGTGTGTTTTCAAAGGTGGTAAGAGGTCATAATAGCTTTTGAAGGCACACTGTGATTCATAATATCACAATGGAAATGAGATGTCCCATTGGGTTTTTGATGAGGTCACAATGGTTTTGTGATGTCACAGTTTATAATATCAGAATAATATATCCAATTTCAATTACTCTTAATTCAATATGAGGATACCAGGTGATAGAAGAAGCTTCAAAGTATGAGGTCATACTATGTGAAAACCCAATGAACAATGATTTCACAATGACAATGTGATATCTCAACATCATGTTATAATAATGTTTTGATGTCACAATTGGTGACACCATACTGATGAGGAGGTCGCAATAGTTTTGAGATGTCCCAAGGAGTTGTTGATGTCACAATGGCATGTGGGACCTCAGTTGTCATACACCATGAGTATATGGATTTGCGAAGGGATTCTGATGTCCCCAAAGTGCATGTAGTCAAAAAGGTAAAGAACTAACAGTTCTGAGATGTCACAAAGTGACACAATTGTTATGATGTCCAGTGGTATAATATCATGATGTTACACTGGATTTTAGATATCTCATATCATATCTGAAATATGAAGTCAAACACAGATTTTCAACTCACAAAGGGCCTAAAATATCACAATGACATATCACAAATGTTGTGAGGACGGAAGTATTTGATGTCACAGTGGGTACGTTCACTTCTTAACCCAGAGCTGGCCAGTAACAGGCCACTGGTGGTGCTGTTGAAGTGGCATGAGTGGAAGTGAGATCTAGGATGACCGACATCTGGATTTATGGCCTGCGGGAAGGAGGGGGGCAAAAGGTGTCTTAAAAAAAAAACTCTTAGATATAGGTATGAGTCAAGCGGAAAAGATCAGATAATGTGATGTTAGGAAAATGAACCCTTAAATATGTATTTTAATGTTTTCGTTTCTTTCATGCATGTGTTTCTAACGCATTTATAAGATTATTTCTTTGTTGCTTTGTATGTCCCTCCCCCACAGTGTAACCCCCGCTTTCACTTTATTTGATGTCAGTATAACATGTGGAGGAGATGGGGACAAACAAGTCGTTTAAGGATTCAGGTGGACCTGTTGTAACAAGGAGAATTACAAAATGTCATGTCAAAGCAAGCTTTACAATGTCAGTGTGGGGGGGGGGAGGGGGGTATGATTAGGTGGGGGGAGGGGGGAGGCTGGGAAGGGAGGTGAAGGGTAAACAAAGGAGGAGGCTGGAATGCTTGGTAAGAAATGTATGCATTATCCTGCCAATGTAATTGTAACCCCTCTGTACAGTATGTTCTCAAATAAAATAAAATAAAATTAAAAAAAAAAAAAAACCTCTTAGAACTGGAACTCTGGGCCTAGGAACTGAGCTTCCTTTGCTCAAATCTAACACTCTACCACTTGAATTACAGCTCATATTTCATTTTTTTAGTAGTTTAGTGGAGATACGATTCTCACGATCTTTTCGTCTGGGTGGGCTTCAAGGTGCCATCTTAAGAGCTCAGCCTCTTAAGTAGTTAGGATTGCTGGTATGAGCCACTGGCACCTGCTAAGGATGTTAGTGTGTGTGTGTGTGTTTACTAAGGCTTGAACACAGAGCCTATGTGGTATCCTTTAGCTTGTTTGCACAACGTTGGTGCTCTACCACTTGAACTACAGTAGCTCTGCTTCCCAGCTTTTTGGTCATTCATTGGTGATAAGACTCTGCCCAGGCTAGCTTTGAATCTTGCTTGATCCTCATGTGTCAGCGTTGAGTAGCTAGGATTATAGGCATGAGCCACTGGCATCCAGCTTCAAGGATGTCTCTTCATACTGTCTTCTGTTCTAACAGCTGTCTACTTTCCCTGGCCTAGATCTCTGATCTATACATCAGCTCCCATCAGCCCTTGACTGTGTGGAGAACATAAAGCTCAAAACTGTCAAGCATCCTATTTCTATGTCTTCAGGGGAGGGTACGTTTCCTCTGAAGCCTGGAGGAGTAGAGGGAGGGGAAGGAAGGTTAGCTGTAGATGGTGCTAAGCTGGGAGAGAGGTACACTGTCTTAGCCAAGAAGGAAAGTGTGGTCAGATGTTAACAGCTCATGCTCTCATATTCTTAGCTCCTCAGGAGGCTGAGATCTAAGGATTGACATTCAGAGGCAGCCCAGCTCACTTTTCTTGTTTTTTTTTTTTGTTTGTTTTGTTTTGTTTTGTATCAGTAGGATCTTTTTTTTTTAATTGTGAAAATACTGTAGAGAAGGGTTACAGTTCCATGGGCAAGATAATGAGTACATTTCTTATCACCAGCTCACTTTTCTAAAGTGTGTGAGACTCTCCTTTTTCAATAACCACCTAAAATTGGAAGAAAAGCTGTGGCTCAAGTGGTAGAGTTGCTAGCCTTGAATGAAAAAAGTGAGGGAAAGAGTCCGGGTCCTGAGTTCAAGCCCTAGTACCAAGATGTGCACATGAACACACACACACACACACACACACACACACACACACACACACACACACACACACACACACACAGAGAGGAAGGTAATAATGTTGAGCTGAACTAGAACTGTGGGCAGTCTAGAGGCACAGTCATGTGAACTCTCGACACATAAGTTATTTCTCCCTAACTCCTTCTTGAGCTGAGGGGTCTGGGCCATGGTAGTAAGTATCATGGGACCTGTACCTCCATCCATGCATAGAGAACCAAGGGAAGAACAGGATGGATGCTCGTTTATACTTGGTGCATGATTTCAGATCTTCATCTGCTGCTGAGCATTGGTGAGGAAAGCAGGGCTCTGAGCCGGGGACTCCTGGGATAGCCACTGCTACAAGTAGCAGCCAGCCAGCTGTGGATTCCTGAGCCTACAAGTCTTTCATGAGCCCAAATCAACACCCACCCAAGGTGTGCCTGACAAATTTGCCCCCATGAGTAGGCATTACCTGCTGTGCCATCTTGCAGCCCTTGCCCCTCCTGGCCCAGAAACCTGTTCTGAAATGCTGACTTACTGCTCAGATCCACACTGCACCCATGACAGATGCCATTCTGATGTCATTCTGGCCAATGTCCTCCGTGCCCCAAGGCTAGACCCTTCTCTGAAACTTTGGCCCGCTCTGTAGGCAAAGGCTCCCAAAGAGGCTGCTTTCAAGACTTGTAGGACACCTAGATATTGGGAGACGCTCAGGGGCCCACTGGAAATTACTCTTCCTAGAACCACAGAGTAAGGTTCAAGCAGGCCCGGTGTTGGTCATGGGGCTTGAACTGTGGGCCTGGGCACTGTCCCTTCAGCTCTTCAGCTTACCATTTTAGCCACAGTACCACTTCCAATTTTCTTGTAGTTCATTGGAGATAAGAGTCTCCCGGCCTTTCCTGCCTGGGCTGGCTTTGAACCATAATCCTCAGATCTCAGCCTCCTGAGGAGCTAGGAATATAGGCATGAACCACCATCACCCAACTGATTTGGACTTTCACCACAGTGGACTAGGAACTCCTGAAAGCTTTTCTTTATTTTTTATGTGCCAGTACTGGGACTTGAACTTAGGGTGTGGACTCTGGTCTCTTTAATTTTTGCCTAAAGGCTGGCACTCTACCACTTGAGCCACAGCTCCATTTCTGGCTTTTGGTAGTTCATCGGCAAGAAGAGTCCCTCTAACTTTCCTCCCCTCAGCTGGCTTTGACCCACGACTTCTGATCTCAGTCTTTTTGGTAGCTAGGATTTACAGGGTTTTAGGCACCACTGGCATTGGGCTAGAAGCTTTTCTTAAGCAAGTGTTCTTCCCTGCATTTGCCCTGACTCCTCCATGTAAAGGAGGCCTGAGGGTCCGGAGCTGTGAAAAATAGGCTTCCAGCCACAGGAAATACCTGGGGTCCATGGTGAAAAGCCAAGATAATCTTCCCCCTGGTCCCCATTCTGGGACCTCCACCTTCTGCCCTCCCTGTGACTCAAGTACAAACCTTGACACAGCCTTGAATGTCCTGCCGGACTTGTCTGAAGCCACAGAACCTTCATTCCACCCACACCATCTATTCTACACCACACCTCAGGAAACTGTGCGCATGTTGTACCTTCTGTCTGAGGTTCTCTATCTTGTTCCACATCTTAGAACTCCTGTGGAATTTTGGCACTGGTTATATCACCTCCAGGAGCAAGTCTTTCCTTCCCTTCTCCCTCTTTTTTTAATATTGAGTTGCTAGAGATGGAACTTGTGCAGGCTGACTGACAAATGCTCTAGCTGTGTGTGTGTGTGTGTGTGTGTGTGTGTGTGTGTGTGTGTGTGTGTGTGTGTGTGTGTGTGTGTGTGTGTGTGTGTATGTGTTTTTGCCAGTCCTGGGGTTTGAATTCATGGCCTGGATGCTATCCCTGAGGTTTTGTGCTCAAGGCTAGCACTCTATTACTTGAACCACAGCTCTACTTCTCACTTTTTGGGTGTTTATTTGGAGAAAAGTGTTTCATATAGACTTTCCTGCTTGCAATTGTGATCCTCAGATCTCAGCCTCCTGAGTAGCTAAGATTACAGGGGTGAGCCACCAGCAACTGTCCACTACTCTACCTCTTACCTCTAATCTTGGCCCTCCTATGAGTACCAGAAGAATATGTCTCACCAAGCTCAGTTTTTGCCAGTCTTGGGGCTTGAACTCAGAGTCTGGGCATGTTCTTGAGTTTCTTTTGGTCAAGGCTAGTACTCTTATCACTTAAGCCACAGTGCCACTTTTGGCTTTTTCTGTTCTGTGATACTGAGGAATCGAACCCAGGGCTTCATGTGTGCTAGGTAAACACTCTACCACTAAGCCACATTCACAGCCCAAGGCTCACTTCTGACAGGAACTATGAGGGTGGGATTTATTGACTTACCTCTTTTTGGTGCAAAAATCGCTGGCTATTTCATATCTTTGCAAAGATTTGTGAACAGCCTGTGACTCAGCAATGAGGAATGGTGAATGAGGGATAGCCACCAGGCCCCAGGGGAGTAGGCTAACATATCCTACAGAGGGATAGCGAATATGGAGCCAGAAACTTTGACAACTCCTACAGCCTAGGAACTGTGGTCTCCCTGGAGGCAGTGGTGGGCTGCTAGGTGTCCCAATGGGATATCTCAGCCAGGACGTAATTCACCTGTTGCATAGCCCATGCAAAACCGGCAGGCTTCAGTTATTAAATGGCAGAGAAGGATGCTTTGTTCAACCTGCTGGCTCAGACTTAGGACTCTCTGAGGACTTGCCCAGGTTGGGGGTATGGACATGGGCAACCTGCTGAATGCCCATCATCCATACATCATCCATCCATACACAGAAACATGGAGTTATTGCCTCCTTTTTTTTTTGGGGGGGTGAGGCAGGTCAAGGGTTGTACTATGAGCCTAGGCCCTGTTCCTGAGCTCCTTTTGCTCTTGAGTCACAGCCCCACTCATAGGCTTTTTTTCTCCCTATGATCTCTTAGAAAGAAGATTGTTTTGGACTTTCCTGCCTCAGATGAATTCAAATTGGCATTCTCTACATCTTAGCCTCCAGAAGAGTTAGGGTTATAGGTAGGAGCCACTGACTCCTGGCTTTCTTTTCTTCTTGTTGTTCTTTTTTTTACTCATGACAATCTGAAATCTTCACGGTGTCATTCAATGGTTTGCATTCAAAGTTATCTACCCAGGCCTGGGTTTCGAATGCTATGACTACCACCCACAAATGGAGGGAGATCCTGATGAACTAATTTCTGTTCATGTGAATGCTAATGGAATGTTATAAAAGTAATAATTTAATTTGCAGTTAATTCATGATTCTATTTTAGAATGCCACACAAAAATTAATGGATTTATATCTTCCATTCTAGCACCATGGTATGATTAAGGATATTGCCTATATTTGTAATTAATGCTTTTATTAGTACTCAACCATGATACCTCATGAAATGGAGTCATAATTTAGTAACTAATAATTACTAATAACATATATATAATTTAATAATATTCTCACATTCTCCCTTTGTATGTGTGTATATATAAATATATACATATATGCCGATATATATGTATGTATATATCATATATATATATATATATATATATATATATATAATATCAATCTACACATCTATCTATCGGGCACTACTATAGCTTGATTACAGGTCCTCAGAATTTCCTGGATGCTCAGTTTGCCGGAGGCTGGTGTGCTAAGACTGTACCCCGTTTATGGATTGGGCATTGTAGGCTGAGTTGAAATTCCAGCATGGCCAAATATTTATTTGTGGAGTAAGAAGCCAATCTTACACTTTTTTTCATTCTCTGTGAAAGTCCTGGGTCTCAATACTATGTATAATCCATATGCAAATATATCCTATGAGATATGATATAATAAAGGAAATGTTATATGTGTAATAATACTAAATAAGTAAGGGTAATAAATGTCATATGCAGTAGGACCCATGTATGTAAATAGATCTCATATATATGAATATTATTTTTTCCAGTTCTGGGGCTTCAATTCAGGCCCTGGGAACTGGTTTGAATTTCTTTTCTTCTTTTCTTTTCTTTTTTCTTTTTTGCCAGTCATGGTGCCTGAAATCTGGGCGTGGGCACTGTCCCTCAGCTCTTCAGTTCAAGGTGAGCACTCTACCACTTGAGCTACAGTGCCACTTCCAGCTTTTTCTGCTTATGTGGTGCTGAGTTATTGAACCAAGAGCCTCATGCATGCAAGGCAAGCACTCTACCACTGAGCCACCTTTTCACCCCCATGAATTTCTTGTCTTCAAGGACGGTGAGCTTCCATTTTCACACACAGTGTCACAGAGTTACCCAGACCCTGAGTTCAAATCCCAGGACTGCTAGAAAAATGGTGCAATTTCCTAGCCAGGGTCTTCCTGTTATTATTACTTGTTTTTTGGCCTACCACAGGGCTTGAACTCAGGTCTTCGCATCTCTGCCACAGCTGATCATTGGATCCTACGACCCTACTTCAAATTTCAGAGCTGGCAAAAAAAAAAATAAAAAAGAGAAGGATAAAACTGAGAAGTTCAAGAAGGTGGTTTTACGTTTTTTTTTTTTTTTCTTTGTATTGTGACCATCCTGGGTCTAAATGACAAGACCCAGAATGTGTACATGACACTGCATTGCTAATGTTTGGTGGGCTATTAGGGAAGCCATAGCTGAAACAAGCAACTTAGACCTGGAGGTCCAATCTTGGAACTGCCACTAATGAATGGTGGGTGGTTCTAAGAAATTCATTCTGATATACATCCGTACAAATGGAATGTTATAAAAGTAACATTTAAATTAGTAGTTAGTATATGATTATATTCTAAAATTATACACAATTATTCTACATTGACTAATTTTCAATACTTTATTATGTATTCAATCATGATACTTAAAAAGGAAGGAATAATTTAATTGCCAATAATTGGTATTAATATCATATATGCAGTTTCATAATATACAGACATCTCTTTTGTTTTATACATATACATCTATCTATCTATCTATATCTATCTATCCTGGGTTCCATTCCTCACTACCACTTGCACAGAAAAGTCCTGAAATCATGCTGTTGCTCAAGCAGTCCAGTACTAGCTTTGAGCATAAAAGTTTAGGGACTGTGTCTAGACACTTACTCAAGATGCAGAACTGTCACCAAAACAAAATGATAGAAGGTTCTGACTGCAAAGATATAAGAATAGGACTGCAAATACATCATCGTAAGGGAAGCTAGGAGACTGGTGCTGAGAGCTGCCATCTAACCTGATGTAGCCAGAGGTAAACTGCTGCAACCCAGCTACACGGAACCGGATGCTTGGGGCTTCCTCAGCCCTGTCATCCAAGATACTGGGGAGCTGAGATCAGACACTGGTGGTTTTAAAATCCAGCCCTGACAGGGTATACAGCTATGTCATTGGTTTTATATGAGGAATGGTGTACTGAGTACATTCTTGCATCTGGTCCTTGTAAGAGCTCCCCAGATTATTGGGCAGATGAGAACCTTGAGGCTCAGATATGTCCCCATGTCAGGGCCAAAATGATGTATGTACTGAACTCTAGTGAATTTTCTCCTACAGACAATTGTTTTGGTTTATTTTTCTTGGTCATGAACCTTGAACTCAGGGCCTAGCCACTGACCCTTCCCTGTTGGGATCATGGCTAGCTCCCTACCAATGGGACCCAAGGACACCTGTACAAAATGTTACAGTCTAGGCATCTGTGGCTGATATCTGTCATCCTGACTACTTTGACACATTTTTTTTTCTCTGTAAAAATCCTGGATCTCAGTATGAAGTATAATCCATATGCAAATATATGCATGTGATAAGATGTAATAAATGAAATAAATGTTATATATGTAATAATACTAAATAAAATAAATAATGAATAAATAAGGGTAATAAATGTCATATGGAGTAAGCCCATGTATGTAAAAAGATCACATATATGAATATCAATTTTTCCAGTGCTGGCGCTTAAATTCAGGCCTGGAAACTGAAATTCTTGTCTTCAACAACATTGAGCTTCCCCTCCCCCACAGTGTCACAGTGTTACCCAGACCCTGAGTTCAAATCCCAGGCCTGCCAGAAAAATGGAGCAAATTCCAAGTCACAGCCTTGGGCCTTGTCCAGGCCGGGGCTTGAACTCATATTGTGGCAATTCTGCTTCAGCTTTGATCACCCTAGGATGTGGTGCAGCCAATGGACCCACAGCCCATCCTGAGATCCTAGGTCCCGAGTTCAAATCTTGGGACTGATAAAAGAAAAAGGAGAAGGGCAGGGAAGGTGGCTCAGTAGTAGAGTGCTTGCCTTAGATGTAGCAAGCTTCCGAAAACCTACGGAGGCACCGTTGCCAATAATGAATCATTGACTTAGGTTCAGCTCCCTAGTTGTTGTCTGCCTGAAGGAATCTTGAATTAATTGTAGCAGTTTGTTTTAACACTGGAACACAGTCTAACAAAGACAGGATAAGTGCAGGGAACTTGGCCTGCCCCGGGAGGTGGCACAAATGAAGGTTTCCTGTCAAAACAGAGCATTGGGGAGAGAGATATCTTGGGGTACAAAGAGGCCTTTTTCTCCTGGTCTTCAGGGCCAGCCTACACTCATCATCACTAGTTGGCCCAGAAAGAGTTGTTTGTTACAGAGCTGTATAGGAGTGAGGCTTTTTGTCTGCCTGTTCCAACAAAGCAGCAGACTTCCTCCAGCAACCTGGGGTGTGGAGAAACCCTCAGGCTACACTGGGAACAGGGAGGGGAGCCCTGGAACATGCACTGTCTTGAAAGCACCCTCTGTACTATGAAATCATTCTATTCAAAGCAAATTTCCTAGCTGGGTGCCTTTCTTCATAGCGACTCTGGATGTTCACTGATAGAAATACATTCACACATACACAGACACATGGAGTTACTGGCTCTATTTTTTTTTTTTGGTACAATTCCTGAGGCTTGAACTGTGAGCTTAGACATTGTCCCTGAGCTCATATTGCACAAGGAAGTGCTTTATTGTGCCTTAAACCATGATACATCATTAATGAAGGCATAATTTAATACCTAATAATTATTAGTAATATATTACGTGTAATTTAATGATATATAGACATCTCACATTCTATAAATATATTTATATATTTAAACATACATTGGAATATACATATACATCTCTCTCTCACTCTATGCATATATATGTATTTGCAGCAATTAGGCATCTATCTATTTATATATTCGCCAATTCTGGAGGTTAAACTTAGGTCCTGGGAACTCCCTGGCAATGTATTTGTTTGAGATTGCTGTGCTTTCATTGATCCCTTGACGAATTGGGCATTCTATGCCCTGAGTTCAAATCCCAGCAGTTCCAAAGACAATAGGTGGATTAAGCAGCCAATGTTGACCTCTTCTGCTGTCTGTGAAAATATTGTTTCCTAGGTACAATATGTAATACCTACGCAAATACATATATATGATGTAAATTATAAATGTATATAAATATTATTTTGCCAGTCCTAGGGCTAGAATTCATGCCCTGGGAAATGCTCTTGACTTTCTTTTATTCCAGGAGGGTGAGCATCCACTTTCCCACAGCAAAATAGAGTTTCCCAGGCCTTGATTTCAAATCCTTGGTATGGCATATAAAATGTCCCAAATTCCAAGCCAGAACCTTAATTTTTTTGAGGGGGGGGCAGGCACAGGGCTTGAACTCAGGTCTTCACAAGTCTGCCTCAGCCTTGATTACCCTAGGCTGGGGTGCAGCTTTTACACCCACAGATGATCCAGGGATTCTAGGACCCAATTTCAACTCCCAGCACTGGCAAACAAACAAACAAATGAACAAACCAAAATGGAAGAGGAAAAACCAGAAAGTTTTACACAACAGTTTTACCTTTGTTTCTATTGCACAGTGACCATCCTGGGTCTCACTGATTTGGCTTGAAAATTGTACATGACTTTGCATGGCTGAGGCTGGTGGGCTGTCAGTGAAGCCTGAGGTTAACCCAGACACCTGCGCCCTAAGTTCGATCCTGGGACTCCCACATACACATGGCTGAAGGTCCTAGGAAACTGATTCCTATCTCTAGGAACACTAATAGAATGTTTGAAATGTACTAATTGAATTACTAATTAACTAGTCTTTCTAATGTAAGATTGTATGCATTAAATATAGGTCATTGATTAATTTAATTAATACTTTATTAAGTCTTCTACTGTGATTAATTAATGGAGGAATAATTTTAGACCAATAATTAGTAGCCATAGAATATACAAAAGTAAGATATAGACATCACTCTTTATATAGAGTTATACACTAGAATCTACATAAATGTCTACCTGTCTCTCTCTGTATACGTTCATAGATGCATATGCATATGCAAATACACACACACTGCATTTTACACATCTATGTGTTTATATATTGGCCACTCCTAGTTCCAAATTTGCTAGACAACTTCATTTGCATCAGACTGCTGTGCTAACATTGACCCACTCCCCATTCATGAGGTGGGCTTTCTAGGCCCTGAGTTCAAATCACAGAACTGCCAAAAACTTAAGTAATCCTGGTGGAAGAATCCAAATGTCCCATTTGTCTTCCTTATCAGTGAATGTCCTGGGTCTCACGAATGAGCTATAGTACATTGGCAAATCTATGTCCTATGTAATAAGACGTAAAAAAGGTTATGTGTGTAATCATACTCACTAAAATACATAAGAAATAAATAAAACAAAAAATAAAATGAATGACTAACTGTAATATGCAGTAAACATGTGTATGTAAATATGAATCCTATATTTAAAATGCATGAGAATATTATTTTTGCAAGAGCTATGACTTGAATTCAGGCCCTGGGAACAGGCCTGACTTTCTTGTCTACCAGCATGGTGAGCTTCCCCTTCTCCCACAGTGCTGTAGATGTACCTCGGCCCTGAGTTCAAATCCCAGGACTGGCAGAAAAATATGGCATGAATAACAAACCTGAAGTAGAGGGCAGGGAATGTGCCTTAGGGATAGAGTGCTTTGCATCTATGAAACCCTGGACTTGACTTCTCAGGAACACATCACTAGAAAAAAGCCTAAAGTGGCTGTGTGGCTCAAGAGGGAGAGGGCTATTATTGTACAAGAGAAATTAGGTACAATGCTCAGGTCCTGAGTTCAAACTCCAGGACTGGTGTATGTGTGCACACGCATGCACACACACACACACACACACACACACACACACACACACACACACACACACACACAGATACACTCACACACCAGAAGTAAAGCTGTGACACAAAATGGTAAAGCACTGGGCTCCTGCGCTGAGCTCATGGTCAGCACCCAGGCCCTGTGTTCAACCCCAAAACCTTGTCACCCAGGGCTCAACTAGGAGAGGTCAAAGGTTTCAAAACCTAAAGTGCTTCAGCAGTCCTAGATGACAGGAAACAAGATCAGACATGTGCTTGGATTTCCAAAGCTTCCGGAAACCTAGCAGAGGCATCATAGGCCCATCATCACCCTCAATGAAACATTTCTTGAAGTTAAGTGCCCTAGTTGTCTGCCAGAAGGACTCCCGAATTATATTGAGCACTGTATCTGAACACCAGAATGTAGTCTCACAAAGGCAGGATAAGTGCTGGGAACTTGGCCTGCCACAGGAGGTGGCCCAAATGAAGGCTGCCTGTCAACCCGGAGCACTGGGGAGAGAGATAGCTTGGGGTACAAAGAGGCCTTTTTGTCCTGACCTTCACAGCCCATCCACACTCATCCTCACTAATTGGCCCAGATGGAGTTGTTTGTTACACAGCTGTACAGGACTGAGGCCTTTTGTCTGCCTGTTCAGACAATGAGATAGACTTCTTCCAGCAGGCCTGGGAGGCAGAGAAACCCTCAGGCTGCATTGGGAACTATGAGGGGAGCCCAGGAACATGCACTGTCATGAAAGCAGTCTCTGTGTTATGAAATCATTTTTTTGAAAACAAATTTTCTAGCTTGGTGCCTTTCATCATAGCTAATCTGGAGCTTCACTTATAGGAATACATCCACACATGCACAATACATGGAAGTAGGTCCTGGGGTTGAACTATGAGCATAGGCGTTGTCCCTGAGTTACTTTTGCTCAAGTGTAGTGCATTAACCTGGAGCCACAGCCCCACTTCTGTGTTTTCTGTGATCTCTTAGAAATAACAGTGTCATGGACTTTCCTATGCTGGCTGGATTCAAACTCAGATTCTCTACATCTCAGCCTCCTGAGGAGCTGGGGTTACAGTCAGCAGCCACTGGCACCTGCCTTTCTTTTCTTCTTCATTTTTTAATCTGGACAATCTGACTACTTAACAGCACCATTCCAATGCTTTGAATTTATAAGTCAACTACCCAATGTTCTTTATAGGTGCTTTCTCTGAGAAGGATTTTCTCTCCTCATCTTCTCCTCTGGTCACAGGTTTGAAGCCAAAAGTGAGAAATGAGTGTGACATGATTTTGGCAGCAAATGTCCACAGGACATGCCAGTTCAATCACTTAGCATTGAGCTGCAGTGAATTTACTGTCTCAGGATGAGAGGACCAAAAGCTGGAGCGATCCTCATACTGTCTGAATTGCTCCTTAGGCCTATAAATTTATCTAATACTATGAGTGTTTTGTGTCTCCAACCTGAAGTATCTAGAACACAACTGAAGAATCTTCGTGTTTCCTTTTTTCTCTAGTACCTCTCGAGATTTAGACTAAGGGTTTGTGTGGAACAGTTCCTCAGCCAAATCCCTGAGCAAAGCCACTTAGAGTCTTCTCAGTAGATCTCTGTTCAAAGCCAGCCCGAGCAGGAAAGTCTGCGAAACTCTTATTTCCAATAAACCACCAGAAAACCAGAAGTGACTCAGTGGCCCAGAGGGTAGAGCTCCAGCTTTGAGAAAGAAAGCCGAGCAGGAGATACACGACAGACGAGGCAGGAAAGCCTGGCAGGCGCTTATGTCCAATTAACCCAGGTGGCTTGAAGTGGAGCTGTGGCAGTTGTAGAGTCTCAGACTTTAACAAAACAGCTGAGGAACATATAGGGCCCTGAGTTTAAGCCCTGGGATGTCCACCAAAAAAATTCAAAAAGAGAAGGCCAAGTTTATGTATGAGTGTCCTACCTACTTATATGTGCATATTACCTCTTTGAGTGCAATCAGATGGTATGCAATGCTTCTCCTTTTATGTACAGATTTATTTTTCACATAGGCTTGTTGCACATACTGCATCATTCTCTTCTTTTCATGCCCATGTCTTTTCTCTTCCAGAGTTCCAGGCCTGTGTCCTCATATGATACACACATAAGATCTCAGCATCCTTTATTTCATATTATTATTAAGCCAAGGCAGGAACAGTCACAAATCAGGCAAGGGAAGAGAAGATCAGGGTTTTTGAAATAACTTGTATTCAGAAAATTAAACTTGGGGAATGTAAAGTGGTAGCATACTTATGTAGAAACTACCATTAAGAAAAATATGAGAGGGCTGGGAATGTGGATTAGTGCCTAGCATTCAAGAAGCTCTGGGTTCATTCCTCTGTAGCACATGCACAGAAAAAGCCAGAATTGGTGCTGTGGCTCCAGTAGTAGAGTGCTAGAGACAGTGCGCAGGCCTTGAGTTCAACACAAGTACAAGTAACTTCTCATCACCAAGGAAAACCCAGGAAGCTCTTGAAAATCTGCCCTTTCAGAAGTGGAAGTCAGAGTGTCATAGAATTTCCTGACCTGGCTGGCTTCACCCTGTGATCCTCAGACCTCAGCCTCCTGAGCTAGGGGATGGGCCTTGGCTACTGGGACTTGCTAGGTCAGAACTGTAATAACATTGACAATACAAGTCAACTACTTATGACAAAGGACTTGAGGAGCATATTAAGCCTTTCACCAATGGATCTTTCAGAACTCTAGGACACAAGGTTATAATGCTAGTGTCTGAGAGGCTGGGCATATGGATCAGCTACAGTTGAACCTTGAGCTCTGACTCCAATTCTGGTGTACATCAGCGTTCATTTTCCAGAGAATATTCTCCTAATTAGCAAATTGGAAAAGTACTTTGATTAACCCTCACTTTTTTCCCATAGTGTGTCTCAAACTCAAGCCTGGGCACTGTCGCTGAGCTCTTCATCTCAAGGCGAAACTCTACCACTTGAGCCACAGTGCCACATGGGGCCTTTTGGAGGTTCATTGGTGATAAGAGTCTAACAGGTTTTACTTGCCAGGCTGTTTTTGGACTGTGGTCTTCGGATCTCAGCCTCCTGAGAAGATAGGGTTCTAGGTGTGAGCCACTGGCATCTGGCCTATCATTTTTGCCAGTGCTGGGGCTTGAACTTAGGGCCTTCGTACTGTCTCCATGCTTCTTTTTCTCAAGGCTAGTGCTCTACCACTTGGGCACTCCACAGCTTCTGGCTTTTTCTGAGTATGTGGCACTGAGGATTCAAACCCTGGCATTCATGCATGCTGAGCAAGCTCTCTACCACTAAGCCACATTCCCAGTCCCACCTTTACAATTTTATCCCTCAACTTGCCTATCCTCAAGGAAAGGTTTCTGAGTATAAATCATCTAAAGAAATTCCTATAGGAAGGTATTAAAGATAAACAAGTCAAATCTCATATTTGGGAAAGGCTCTAAACATGTGAAGACTGTGACAAATGCCTTTATTTTAAAGTATTAATGAAAAATGAGTCAATGTCCTAAATTGTTGTGTATAATTCTATAATAGATGTGCAAAATGTAATAAATATTATGTGAAAAATAATATTAATACAATAAACAATTAGTAAATGAATAAAATATAGAAATACAGAAATACAAAATCAATAATAAAAAATCATAGTTTGTATTAAACATAGACATGTAATATGTAACATATATTACACATGTACACACATATTATTTTCCATTATAGGGACTTAATTCAGGCCCTGGGAACTCTACCCTGAATTTCTTTTCCTCAAGGACAGTGAGCTTCCCCTTAACCTACGATACAAAAGAGTTACCCGGATGGTGAGATCAAATCCCAGCAGTGGCAGAAATACTGGCCCCACTTTCAAGACTGTCACTTAATTATTTTAAATGGAAGCAGTGATTTTTATTCAGTTCCGTACTGAAGATTGTAAAAACAGCAGTTTGTATATCTATTCAGACATCCTTCCCTTACCTGCAAAGTGGTTCTCCGATCTATAAATTGTTTCCTTTTTTGTACATTTTTTGTTGAAAAACGTTGTATAGAGGGGTTACAGTTACATGAGCAAAGTAATGAGTACATTTACTATTGAGCATTGCTGCCTCCTCCTTTGTTTTCCCCTTGCCATCCCTTCCCTCCCACCACCACAGCTATCTCCCGAAACCCCAGCTGAGGTCAGTGACTTAATTTTTTCCTTTTGTCTTGGCACAAGATTTGAACTCAAGTAGTAGAAACTCTGCACCTTCCCTCACATTGCTACAGGTTTACCAAGATCCTGAGTTCAAATCCCAGGCTAGGAAAAAAAAAACTGGCAGAAATTCCAAACCAAGGGGATTTTTTTTTGACAACCATGGAGCTTGAACTCAGGTCATGGCAACTATACCTCAGCTCTGATTGCCTAGACTGGGCTGCAGCCTCTCACCCATAGTCTATCCTGGGATTCTAGGCCCAGAGGACTTGCATGAAGAAAAAAAAAAGTAGGACAGCACAGAAAGTGGCGAGCTGCAGAGGACTGGGGATTTTACATTATTTTTTTATTTGCAGGGTGACCGTCCTGAGTCTGAATGACATGGCTGCAAAGTAGAGCTGAACTTCTATTCCTGAAGGCTGGTGGGTCATCAGGGAAGAAATAGGCCAACCTGTCAACATAGGCCCTGGGTTAAAAATCTAAGTCCTGACACCTACCAATGGCAGGACAGCACAAGAGACTCGTTCCTATGCATAGGAATACTGATTGAAAAAGTATTTCGTGAATCAGTCGAGTCTAAAAGTGGGTGTAATAATCCTAGGATGCTGATTGATTTTAATTGATAGTTTATTAAGCATGAAAAGAATAATATTACTTCAAAGGCAGTATAATAAATACCTAAGAGTTGGTAGGAATGTAGTAGGCATCATTCAGTCAGATAGATGGCTCTGGCACTCTTTACCAATATGTATTAATTGTATACCACCATCTGCCAATCCATGTATCACTGTTTTGGCCAAACCTGGGGCTCCATCTCAGTGCCTTGGAACCACCTCACAGCTTCATTGGCTAGAAGTTGCTGTGTTCACCCTTACCCATTCATGAATTGGGCCTGCTAGGCCCCGAGTTCACATCCCAGCACAGCCAAAAATTTAATCTTGGAGTAAGAAGCTGAGTGTGACACATGTTTTCCTTTCCTGAGAGAGTCCTGGGTGTCAGGCATGATAGTGAACACATCTACAAATCTAGATGCTATGTGATAGGAAGTAAAAAATCGTAATAAATGGTATAAGTGTCATCAGAGTCAATAAAATAAATGGTAAATAAATGAATAAAACAAGAAATGAAATGAATAAACACACCAAACATGATATTGTCTGACTATATGGAAGTATAAATCCTGTCTTTAAAATGTAAATAAAATGTATATAAGGAGTATGTTTTGCAGGACTGAGGCTTGAATTCAGACCTAGGAAAGAGGCCTGACTTTCTTGGCTTCAAGTATGGTGTGATTCCCCTAGCCCAACAGTGCTGCCTATTTATCCAGACTTTGAGTTCAAATCCCAGGCTTGGCAGAAAAAATGGCACGAATTGCAAAACAGGGAGATAAATAATTTTTTTAATTTTTAAAATTGTTTTAATTTTTTAATTGTTTTACTTTTTAATTTTAATTTTTTTGTTTGTTTTTGGCCATGCACGTGGCTTGAACTCAGATTGTGACAGCTCTGTCTCAGCTTCCATCTCACTAGCCTGGGGTGCAGCTTCCAGAACCAAAGCCGATCCTGGAATCCTAAGACCCGATGTATGACAGGAAAACATAATGAAAGTGACACTAAAACAAGCCACCAGCAGCCTGATCGCTGTGAGCAGAGACAATTCCCAGGACCTGTACTGGACTCTGGGAGATTCAGAGACCCAGGATGCCTCAGAGATCCTTTTCTGCAACATGAAAATTGGGGGCCGGATATGGTGGACCATACTGTCTGGCCCTAGGGACTGCCGAGGAGGCCCCTTGAGCCAGGTTTTCTCCTCACAACAACCTTGTTCACAGCTGAGTGGGGAACTGAGTGCCATACAGCTGGTCAGTGGCTGGACAGAGATCTTTGAGAAGATAGGCATCCAAGATGCCCCAGAATACAGTGAGTACATCATGGCTCACGTCCTTGGAACCAAAACAGTTAAGTGCGGTGGCACCAGGAGGGTGGGAAGAGGGAAGAGGGAGAAGAGAACTGTGGAAGAGCTACATCAGGTTTACCCCCACCCAGGATGCTTACCTGAGTTGGATGGGACTTTTCTGTAGTATTGTCATACACAGATGCTCATCTATTTATCTAACAAAACATTACAGTGTATGCCAGTACCTGGGGGGGAGAGAGTGGAGGGTCATACAGGATGAAAGGTTCCAGTGCTGGTTCCACAGCACATGAAGAAATCTTGGTTTGAGCTGGATGCTGGTGCCTGACACCTGTCATCCTAGCTACTTAGGAGGCTGAGATAGGAGGATTGAGGCTTAAGGGCCAGGCAGAAAAGCCTGTAAGACTCTTATCTCCAACTGACTACTAAAAAGAAGTGCCAGAATTGGATGAGTAGCTCAAGCTGTAGTCTGTTGGCCTTGAGTAAAAAGGCTCAGGGACAGCACCCAGGCTCTAAGTTCATGCCCAGGAGTGACACAATGAAAGGAAAGAGAAAGAGAGGAGGGAAGGATAGAGGGAGAAAAGGAGGAAAGGAAGGAAGAAGGGAGCATGCAAGCCTTGGTTTGGAGTCCTTGGATCAAGGGAGCCAACCATTCACAATCTCTGTGGGGACAGTTTCAGAGCCTAAAGTTAGTGTGTAGGACCAAGACACTGACCCATTCATGACATCAGCAACTTCATGACATCCAAATCTGAGTGGTTGCTGACTGAAGAGGGAAAAAGCCTCGGGTGAAGTCCCTAGGACTCAGGGTGGGTCACAGAGTTTCAATCTCCCCTGGCTCACGGAGTTTATTTTCTGGTCAGATAAGAAGAAACTGTCCAAGGGCTAGGGAGGTATAGGGTGAGGGAGTGGGAAGAGGGGGGGTGGCAAGGGATAAGCAGGAAGATGAAGAGGGATGACAATCTCAGATCCATTGTGTCAGGCCATTGGAGCCATGACCTCAACTGACAACCTAGACCATCAGTGAGAGAATCTTCAACCCAGAAACATGGCTATAAAAAGTCCTGGCACTCTGGGTTCACCGTTGACAACCTGGCTGTCATCCACTGTAGGATGCCTGTGCAGTACATCCTTGGGGACTGGCACTTTTGCTGGCTCAATCTGAAGATGACACGCCCAGTGTTCATTCCTCGACCAGAGACAGAGGTAAGCGTGCTACTGGAACAGGACACCCAGGAAATGAGGGCAAGATTCAGACCCGTGTTGCTCCCAGACTTCTTCTGGGGCACTCTAGGGCCCCATGACTGCCATCCTCAGAGGTAGAGGTTGGTCTCTTTGCTGGCTCAGCCTTTAGTCTAGATGGCAGATGTGGGAGACCCCGACTGAAGGTCGAGGCTAGTGGGAAAACAGGAGGCACTAGGCTGGGAGCAGGCTTGTTTCTTAGAGGATACTAACAACCCAGGAACATTCCTGAGATGGATCCGCACTTTTCTCCTTCCCGAGATAGAGGGACCTAGAGCCCTCCAGTCTGCATCCCTTGGCTGAGAAATTCATTCATTCCCATATCCTTTGTTTGGATAACTAGATCTCACCTGACTGCCCACTGTCAAGGCAGGACAGTGAGAGATCTTGAGTCCTTGATGACGTCACGAGATCCTCAGTATGAGATTGTACTTGAATGTCCTGAGTTGGTGCATGGTCAGTCCCATCTCAGCCTGCCATCATCTAGGACATAGAATGTAGAGACTCAGAGCAGGATGGGGTCTATTCTGTGAGTCTTGAGTATTATGTGTGAGCTTTGAGCTCCCGTGTGCTCACCTGCTTCCTTTTCTTGGGTGGCTCTAAGTAGAAAAAGCTTAAAACTAGGGCCTGGGTACCATCCCTTTTTCATGCTCAAAGCTAGCCCTCTACCATTTGAGCCACAGCTACACTTGCAAGGTTTTTGGGTGTTTAATTGGATATAAGAGTTCTGAATGACTTTGATGCCAAGGGTTGCATCCAACTGCAGTCCTCAGAACTCAGTGTCCTGAGGGGATAGGATGACAGGCATAGAAAAGCATCTTTGGCTGGGTGCCAGTGGCTCATGTTTGTCATCCTAAGTACTCAGGAGCTGAATCTTAGGATCATGGGTGAAAGCCAGCTTGGGCAAGAAAAACCCTCAGACTCTTCTCTCCAATAATGCAACAGAAAACTGGAAGTGGTGCTGTGGCTCAAGTAGTAGAGTGCTGGACATGAGCTGAAGAGCTCAGGGATAGCACCCAGGCCCAGAGTTCAAGCCCCACAACCAACAAAAAGAAAGAAAGTAAAACATCTTTGCCTGCAAAGGACGGTGGAGAAGTGTTTGTGTGTATGTGTGTGTGGGGGGTGGTGGTGGTAGACATTTAGCGCCCTGCTCAGTCATCTTTTTAGACGGATTGTCCCAAACTCTTAGTTCACGGCAGCTGATTCTTGACCACAGGTGAAGCTCTGGGTTGGATGTCGACCATCGGACCTCAGTCTCCTCATGGGACAGTTGTGAATAAATAAGGGATTAATACAGAGGGATCTCTGGAGCAGGGCCAGGCACAGAGGGAGCAGGTGTCATATAGAGTTCTCAACAATTTTGTGAGCACATGACAGGGAGTTGCCCGGGAAGGGCTCAGATGGGGTCTGTTATTAATCATGCAACAGGTGTGGGATTATGAAACAAAACATGGCTGTCTTTCATCATTACCCTGTCTCCATGAGGAAGGGATCCTTCATTCTATTCATTTTTCCAGCTGGGGAAAATGAGTAATGGAGAAGCCAGGTGACCTACTCATGACCTCCAGCTAACAAGAATCTTGGCCTGATTTTTCTTCCATGCTTCCTAGAACAGTGGGTGTTATTCAGTCCACTTCTTGTGGTGGGAAGTCCACTTCTTGTCATTTGTGGGGATTGAATTCTGGGCCTGGATACTATGCCTGAGCTCTTCAGAACAAGGCTAGTACTCTACCCCCTGAGATACAGCATCACTTCCGGTTTTCTGTTGGTTCTTTGAGGATAAGAGTCTCACAGACATTCCTCCTGAGCCAGCTATGAACCAAAATCTTCACATCTCAGCCTCCTGTGTAGGTAGGATTAAAGGTCTGAGCCGCCGGCACCTGGCTTAAGTGTAATTCTGGACTTTGGTCTTTCTCTCTCTCTCCCCCGCTCTCTCTCTCTCTCTCTCTCTCTCTCTCTCTCTCTCTCTCTCTCTCTCTCTCTCTCTCTCTCTCTCTCTCTCTCTCTCTCTCTCTTCTCTCTCTCTGTCTCTCTCTCTGTCTCTCTCTCTCTCTCTGTCTCTCTCAATCTGTCTATCTGTCTTCTGTCTTCTGTCTGTCTGTCTGTCTCTCTCTCTCTCTCCCTCTCTCTTTCTCTCTCAGGAATTGGTTGAATGAGTGCTAGAGGAGGTGGCCCAGCATCCCCATGTGCCTGGAACCCAAGGTGGCCCTCTCATTCTGAAGGTGGGCTATGGGACAGGAGCTGTTTTGCTCAGCCTGTTGAACCAGCCCCTTGAGGTAAGCCCCTCTGTGCCCGGGCTAGACCGTGATGGTTATTCATTGTCCATCACATGATTTCTTCCCTACATCCCTCTGCTACACCGTTGAAGAAAAGTGGATGAGGAGGTGTCACCTTGTCCCCCTGCCCAGCATAATCCAGGGCTTCTGACTTCTACCCCCACCTATCTGACAAGACCCTGGCTACAAGACAATAAAAACACTCTGTGTGTACTACCCTTTGCTCGGAAGTGTCATTTTGGTTATGGTGGCGGGGTTCAGAGGAAAGACCCCAGACCTGACACCTCCCGTTGGACATTTGTTCTTGTGACAGAGCCATGTCATTGCTGTGGATAAGGATGAAGCCACCATCAAACTGACCCAGAAAAATGCTCAAAGATAGGTAGGCTGTTGAAGTATCAAACCCACTCATGTCTGCTTCCTACTCCCAACAAGGAGGTGTAGTGTGGGTTGCCCAGCCCTGGGCTTAAGTGATTATAAATGGATGGTGGCAGTCAGGAGCTCATGGCTCCCACCCATCATCCTGGCTCTTTGGGAGGCTGAGGTCTGATGGCTGTGACTCAGAACAGCCCAGGCAGGAAAGTCCAGGAGATTCTTATCTCCCATAAACCACCTCCCTCCCCAAAACTACAGAGAAAAAAGCCAGATTTGGTGCTGTGGCTCAAGTGGTAGAGCCTCAGCCTTAACAAAAGAAGCTAAGGGATAACACCCAGGCCCTAATCCAAGCCCTAGGACTAACACAATCATAAAATAAATGAACACTGTATACCTTCTAACTGACTACCAAGAAAGATGTATTCAGTTTTCTCGATGGTACATTCAGCCAAATGTAAGGGGATAACTTTGATGTTCCCTCAACCCTCTCCTTCTCTCCTTTATCTGTCCAGGCTTAGGTTGCAGGACAGAATTCAAATCATCCCCCTGGATGTGACCTTAGGTACCCTCTCCCATCCACCTCCCTTGGGGTCAAGATCCTGGATGCACTCCCTGCTGGGAGGATGAGGCACCACAGAGCTGAGGGTAGGGACCCCAACACTCACACACATACACACACGCAAACACACAAACATCCCTAAGGCAACCCAGACTAGCCCTTTCCAAAGACACTTTATCTCCTTGGATTAACTGAACTAGGAGAGGAATTTGATCCCCTGTAACTGATTATTTTAACTTAGGCTTGCTAGTTGATAAGAAATGAACGTGAGCCAACAAAAACCAAAAAAACTTTGGTGCTTGTCACCTGGAGTTCAGGCTCATGCCTGTCATCGTGGCTACTTGGGAGGCTGAGATCTGAGGATGACAGTTTGAAGCCAGCCATAAGCTGGAAAGCCCATGAAAATCTACTTTCCATGGAACCACCAAAAAGCCAGAAGTGGAGCTGTCGCTCAAGTGGTAGAGCACCAGCCTTGAGCAATTAAACTCAGAGAGACAGCTCCCAAATCCTCAGTTCAAGCCCACACAAAGAAATGGTCCTGTCTTGTTGCCCACAGATTGCCCAGGCCTCGAGCCCCTCTCATGGAGTATGATACAACACCTGCCCTTGGTGGTGTATCAGGGCCTTCAGAAATCCGGTGGTGGAATCCAGGCCTTCCCCTTTGTGCATTCTCAACCCACACTGGCTGGAAGTCAGAGCTTCACAAGTCTGGCAGCCTGCACAGCAGAGAGGCTCCAGCTATGCCAAGGTGATAAGAAAGGGCTTCTTGGAGACAACATAGCAGAGCATGTTTATTTCCAGACAGGGCTGCTGGTGAGAGACTTGGTATAGATGTGCAAGACTGTCCCAAGACAGGCCTGAGGGATCACAAAAGAACAGCTATCCAGGGCTGGCATTGCGTCTTAGAGGTAGAGGGCTCACCTAGCACACAGGAAAGCATGGGTTCGATTGCTAAGTCCTGCATACACAGAAAAGGCTGGAAGTGGCACTGTGGCTCAGCTGAAAGAGCACACCTCTGGAGACAAAGAAAGTCAGGGACAGTATCGGGGCCCTGAGGTCAGGCCCCAGGGCTGTCACCATAAAGCAGTTCTCCCAGGGACCTTGGTGACAGGTGGATGGCTATGCCCTGAAGCTCTTAGTAGATTCATCCGTGCTTTGTGTCTCTTTTGACAGAGGTGAACTGGACACTCCTGCCCTGTGCACCCCTGACCCAGTTTTCAGCAAGGCTCCCCAGGTCTTCCACCAGGACATGGAGCAGTTGGCCCCGGAAGTCCTCAGGTATCGCTTTGGTGGGGCATGGGGACATAGGGCAGGCCCCAGAACTTCTAGTGGGTCTGATCTGCCCTGGAAGACCAGGCAATCCGGGGGAGGCAGATGGGAGCTTAGAGGGGATTAGTGATGTGGAGTGGGCACTTTAATCCCCATGGCCACACCCAGATTCTAGCCTCCCTTTGCTGTCTCTGAGGGAGGTAGAGGGGTGTCTAGGTGGTATCTTCTAGAGGAGGACTAGGTGGAAATTCTGAAGGACTAGACACCTTAAGCCATGAGCCGCTGGCTCATACCTGTCATCCCACATCTGTCATCCTGGCCACTCAGGAGTCTGAAATGCAGTGGATCTCATTTCCCAGCCCTGGCAAGAAAGTCCCTCAAGCGCCTCATCTCCAATCTCCAACTGGAAGTGGCACTGTGGCTCAAGTGGCAGAACACTGGCCTTTAGGAAAATTAGACATCAGTTACAGTACCCAAGCCCTGAGTTCAAGGCTTTCAACCAAAAAAAACAAAAACAAAAACAAAAACAAAAAACCAAACAAGAAATAAAGATACCCCTTCCTTGCTTGCAAGAGATAGTGAAGTATTGGGGTGGTTGAGGTTGTGAGACCAGATGCTGGCCTCACAGTAGAGACATTTCTAATAACTCCCCAGGTTTACCCCTGTGTGAAGCCATAGCAGGGTGGGTGGTGTCTTACCAAGATCTCCAGAGGTCGTGGCCTGTGGCAGGCAGGGAGTGGGTGAATGGGAGCAGGGGTGGGATGGTAGTGTCAATTATATGCTCTCCATTCATGGAAGAAGTTTTTGGATGCTGGTGACCAATTCTGAAGTGTAGGGTTACATTTGGTTTGTGTCTTGATGAGTTGGGTTTTCCCTTGGTATAAGAAGGTGGCTGCTGAGGAGGCTACAATGCTTGATAAGAAATGTACTCCTTATCTTGCCCATGTAATTGTAACCCCTCTTCATAGTATTTTCACAATAAAAAAAGAAAGAAAGAAAAGAGCTGAAAAAAAAAAGAAGTTGGGTGTAGCCAGGCGCTGCCAGTGGCTCATAACTGTCATCCTAGTTACTCAGGAGGCTGAGATCTGAGGATCACGGTTCAAAGCCAGCTTGGTCAGGAAAGTCTGTGAGACTTTATCCCCTATGAACTACCAGAAAATTGGATGTGGTGCTGTGGCACCAGTAGTAGAGCGCACACCTTCATCTGAAGAGCTGAGGGCCTTCTGGCAGGCCCAAAGTTCAAACCCCATAACCTACAACCAAACAAAAGGTAGCTGAATTTTCTGCATAACAATGTGTACAGTAGAAATGCCATGATGTGTTGTGAACCATTGCAGACATGTGAGAGGCTCTGACTTTTGTCTGCAGTTGGTCTGATGATGATAGTGACATCATCTCTGTGGTGGAATATTCAGGGTGCTCAGGGACTGCTGAGGCTTTGGGCTACCACTGTGTGTGTCTGTGTGTTCATGTGTCTTTTGTCTGTGTGTGTCTTTGTCTGTGTGTTTGGATGTAGAAGACCTGGGCCTTGAACTCAGGGACTAGGTGAAGTTCCTATGCTTCTGTGCTCAAAGCTAGTGCTCTAACACTTGAGCTGCAGCTCCATTTCTGGCTATTTGGTGGTTCATTGGAGATAAGAGCATCACAGACATTTCTGTGCTGGCTGGCTTTGACCTCAGCCTTCTGAATAGCTAGGATGACAGGTGTGAGACACCAGTGCCATATTTGTGTGTGTGTGTGTGTGTGTGTGTGTGTGTGTGTGTGTGTGTGTGTGTGTGTGTGTGTGTGTCCATCATCTTTCTCTGTCCCCTTCCTGGGTGCCTGTCTGCCTCTTTCTGACCTCGGATGGTGCCCCTCCTCCACACCGACTTTGTCTTTATCCTCTTATCAGGGTCTACAATGAATCCTAAATTGCCAGAGACCTGAGTTCAAGCTTTCCTTTGGGGCCCAAGTCCAGCTGTCCAAATCTTTGGCCTCCTGCAAGGGATTCTGGGTCAACCGGGCTAGCTGCAATAAAGTCTTGCCTGTCTATGGGTGGGGAACTCAGACATGGGATGTCCTGCCCTTTTCCTCAGCTAGACCCCTGGTTGCATGTCCCTCTCAGCAGGCTGGCAGTGGAGTGGAGGAAGGACGTTTCAGTTTCTTCCAACCTGTTCTTCAAACCTGGTTTGATATAATGGTTTAACAGCGTATCTTTTCGATTTCTATTCCCAGCAGCAACATGCAAGGCGGACAAGAGGCCTTTAGTTTGGGAATTGGTATCTGCCACTCTGGTATTATTCCACATATAAGCACTGTGCAGGGGTGTCAGCCATTCAGAGTTATTGCATGAATATCTGCCTTGAGCTAGCAACTCATGGACAATGTCTAAATGTCCACTCTAGGCTTCCATATGAAGAGGGGTATACTCATCCTCATCCCTAGTATTCATCTGGGTGGCCTATTTGGAAAGTAGTCTTCAAACCATAGTAAGCAGATTAATTTCGGCATCCCAAAGAAGAAATTTGCTTGGATCCTACTCCATTTTTTTTCTTTAAATTGATACCATTCCTCACTTTTTCATCTTGTTCCTTGTCTGAACATGAGAACCCTTGGTGTCTTCATGTGCAGCTTATTCTAGGAATGAGAAAATAGGAAACAATGCCTTCTTTGTAAATGATTTGGGAAGTATCATGTTATAGTGTAAGAGAACTCACTATTCAAGATATGGGCTTTAAGAGCTTTCTAGTAGCTTTCTAATGTTGGTATCCAACATTAGAAAAAATGTATAATGCAATAGTAAATAGAAGTCCTTGGTATGACTACCTAAATTCTTGTTTTTTTAAAGACACTTGTTTTCATCTAAAAATAGGCCTGTCTATTGCCTTCAAGTGATTTTGATGATTGAAGATGCTTAATGAGAAGTCAAAATGTATTAGTATTCCTTTACTATCAATTAAATTTCACTTTTTCTTCTTGGAAAATATAATGATCAAAGCAATAGTTCAGAATCAGCAAGCAATAGTTCAGAATCATGCTTCAAGTGCAAGTGAATCACCAGTAAGTAATCCTTGATTCCATTTTCCACAAAGTTTTATCACAGATACAATCTGCCTGCCTTCTGTAGCTGCTTTCCTAGCCGGGACCTATTCCTTCATTGTACAGGAAAAGTGTGATTGAACTGATTTCAGTCAGATCTGTTAGTAGAATTATCAAGTATTTAGATTCTTTTTTAAAATTAGTTGTGGGCCTGAACTCTGGGCCTGGGCACTGTCCTTTAGCTCTTCAAATCAAGGCAAGCGCTCTACAACTTGAGCCACAGAACCACTTCTGGATTTTTCTGTTTATGTGATGCTGTTCTGGGAAATGGCAGAGCAGAAAGTGAAATGATGCAACTAAAAATATAAAAGCAAAATAAATTAGGATAATTATGGAGCAACCATATTGTCTGTCTATGAGAACCATGAAAGAGAAAGAGGAAAACAGATACAGATGTGAAATGACATAGCTAGCCACAAAATCCATGCTTCTAATCAATTTACAGAGCAAACAATTTTTTTTATTTTTTAAAAGAGATGGAAATAGAATTTATGTATTTACTTGACATTAGTAAATATATTTTTAGTCGCCTACGTAAAGAGACATAGCTTTGACCAAATTACAGACAAGACTCTTAATCCTTGGGCTGGGAAGGTGGCTCAGTGGTAGAGTGCTTGTCTTGCAGCTTACTACAGTGTGGAGAGTACTTTCCAAAAGGGCCACCTATATGAATACTAGGGATGAGGATGAGTATACCCCTCTTCATCGCGAAGCCTAGAGTGGACACCTAGACATTGCCCATGAGTTGGTATCTCAAGGCAGATATTCATGCAATAACTGTGAATGACTGGACACCGCTGCACAGTGCTTATATGAGGAACATATTGCAACAGCACACACACACACACACACACACACACACACACACACACACACACACACATACACACACAACATCAGATTTTTTCTTAAGTATTTTTTGTATATGGTCTTAAGAAGAAATTTACATTACTAACTTGAATTTCTGACAGGACAATATCATCACTGTACATCTTGCTTCTATGCTCTCAGTTTTAAATTACTATCTAAGTATGTGCATTACATATGTGCAGGAAAAATTAAGAGCCACACGGGTGGCTCAGGTCTTTAATCCTACCTAATCAGAAAGACGAAATCTGATGACTGTACTTTGAAACCAGACAAAAATGTTCATTAGATTCTGGTTTGAAAGTAACCAGCAAAAGCTAGAAATGGAGCTGTAGTATAAGCAGTAAAATGCTAGCATTGAGAAAACAAAAACAAAAACATAACAAATTCTGGGACAGAGCCAGGCCTTGAGTTCAAGTTCCAGTATTGGCACCAAACTAATGAATGATGAATGAATGAATGAACTAAAAATAAATTAAGTGGTCACATGTGGAGAGATAGGTAAAATGTAACAACCGTGGTGACTGGATTATGTATTATTTTGTAATAAGTCAAATTATCATTTTTCCTAATCACTTATATTTTAATTGAACTTTTATGTACAATAAACCCTGAATTTGGCATTCATGTATATGTGTGTGTACATGTGCGCACATGTGTGTGTTTGTGTGTGTGTGTGCGGTTGCAATGTTGCTTGCCAATGTGGACAGTGAGGCTGAAAAGAGCTATGTTGCAATATTGTTATTTATCAGTGTTCCGTCCTGTCATTTCAGTGGAACCAGCCTTCTGTACATTTTATTTGTAAAATAATAACATCATCATATTTACACCATTAAGTTAGATAAAAGAGATCACTTTCAGCTCTTAGTATATGCTAGGAAAGAAGATACACATATAATTAGGTAGTAAGTTATTGCTGTAAGATGACTGTCGGTACAAAATATGTATTTGACCTCTTAAATTGGATATACTTTTAAGATATACTCATAGAGTAATTTTGACCAACTTGACCAAACAGGTATTATATCTCCAGTTATTCCTGTGAAACTCAAGGTGGATAAACTCTTTCCGGATTTCTGTTGAAAATAACTTTCTTTGTAAGATTGAATCTATTCACACTAAGATAATAAACCCCGTATATTTTAGGTTTGAATATCCCATCATATTTACTGAAAATCAGTATTGTGGATATGTTTGTTAGATATACATTGCAAAAACAAAAAAAAGCATGTGTCACCTCCAGATTGTGTGCATTTGAAGTTGTATTATACATACAAAGGTTTCTTCATTAATAGTACTTTTGTGGGAGTAACTATCACAACTTTAACAAATAAGGCTTTTTGAATATCCTTTCCAATATAAATAACATCCCAGAGCGAGTCTTGCAATTTCTGAAAACCCTTTAAATATTTTAGTGTTATTTCAGTTCATTGACTACACAGCTAAAGACATTTCTGAAATAAACGTTGTTAAAATCTGAAAATGTAAGTGGGTATATAGGCTTTTTATGCATCATTTTATGAAAAGCCAGTTTTTATGAAAATAAAAGATATAGAATAAAAGAATGGAAGTGAATTCGGTGAGCTAATTATTAGTATAAATTTATTTTCTATTAGCAAAGTCCTTTGAATGTATATGATGAAGTTAAATTATGTCCTTCGTGACACTATGCTTCAGTTATTTTCAGAATCTTTGTAGTTATAAGAATGAATTTGTAGTATAAATAAATGTCTTTGAAAATGATTAGGATTAATCTTGTGTTTTGTTTCCTACTCCCAAGAAAATGAATTATTTTCAAGTGTTAACAGTTTACAATTGAATCTTCAGTATCATAAGAAATTTTGAACAAATATAGTAGTATTGATATCTTTTTTTCGGGGGTGGGGGAGTCTGGTAGTGGGGCCTGAACTCTGGGCCTGGGCGCTGTCCCTCAGCTCTTCAGTTCAAGGCTAGCGGTCTTCCACTTGAGCCACAGTACCACTTGCGGGTTTTTTCTTTTTGCTTATGTGGTGCTGAGGAATCGAACACAGGGCTTCATTCATGCAAGGCAAGCGCTCTACAAATGAGCCACCTTCCCAGCCCTTAATGTCTTTTTAAACCAATTGTATTCACAAGTTGGAGAAGCTTTAATTCATGCTTAGGCCTTCTTGTCTATGATTTTTTATCCTCTCATTCCTTACATTAATAATAGGTCAGACTGCATTTTTGGGTACATGAAAGGTAAATTATTTATCTGGGGTCAAAGGTGATTTTTATATCAGTGTTGCTTCAATAGCATTTTAAAGTAGTACCTTTGTCTCAAAATGTTGGGTATAAAAAGCAATCAAAATCCTTCTAATGGTAAACAACTTAGTTGAGCTACAATGTGGAAATGATTGGTCCATTAGACCTGCAGTCTGTTTCCATCAGGAATTGGGGAGGTCATTCTTTCAGTAAGATAGTGTTAAACAGAGTTAGGCTCCCCAGGCAGTGCAGTGTTGAGTGAAGGGATAGAATATGATTTCTGCTATTTTGACCTAGAAATCAAGAATATTATACTTTAGCAGTTCCTTTCACCAGGGAGGTATGCATTGATTCTGAACTTCGAGTTTTCATATTACAGTTCCCTATTTTCTAACAAAGATAAACTTAAATATTATGAGTGTACACAATAATTCTGGGAATTTTTCCTAGAATTTTAGTCATAAAATAGAATGAGGTTAATTGATACAGTCAGGGATGGACCTCAGGCTAACACTTACAATGTGTGCAATGTTGTACTAGTAATTACAACTCTGAAGACTTCAATATCATCATCTGAGAATTAAAAATGTAAGTAGTTCCACTTTATGAAATTATTCTGAGGATTAAATTAGATACCATAGGTAAAGTACTTGGAAAAATAATCAATTAGCATTTGGCACATTCTACCTGTTATATTATCATGTGGTGAATTCTAACATTTTTACTGTGATTTTTATTGTGTCTCTTTTTGATGTGCAATGTCATGTATTGATATTCATAGCATTGATCATTTTTCTGTCACTATGAGGAAAATACCTGGAAAGAAATTTTCTGAGAAGGAAACTATTTTATTGACTTATGGTTTAAGAGAAAACAGTTTAAGATCAGATGTCTCCATTGTTTTTAATTCTATTTTTATTATCTTAACGAGTTGAACAAGGGAATTTCCACTCAATAAATCATGATTTAAGTGTAATGGATCTTTATATAACTTTTCCCTACACTTTTTTTTCTTTTTTATTTTATTTTATTTTTTTGTGAACATACTGTACAGAGGAGTTACAATTACATGGGCAAGATAATGAGTACATTTCTTATTAAGCATTGCAGCCTCCTCCTTTGTTTACCCTTCACATCCATTCCCAGCCTCCCCCTGCCCCCTCATCCAATACTCTCCCCCACCAAAGTTGATTGAAATTAATAGCAATTATCCATTTTGTTAAAGTAGAGATGGTTTTCCCAAACTGATTCTCACAATTCATCTTCCATTCAACAAGTAGTAACGTGTAACAATTCCCTTTGTTTTGCTCCTTATTAAAAGTGTTTCCATTTTATTTTATTTTTTTAAATTTAATTTTATTTTATTTGTGAAAATAATGTACAGAGGAGTTACAATTACATGGGCAGGATAATGCATACATTTCTTACCAAGCATTGCAGCCTCCTCCTTTGTTTACCTTTCACATCCCTTCCCAGCCTCCCACCTCCCCCCATCCCAATCCTTCTCCTTTCCCCCCCTGCCCCCCCCCGACGTTGTAAAGCTCATTTTGGACATGACAACTTGTACTTCTCATTGTTGCAACAGGTCCACCTGTATCCTTAAACTACTGGTTTTTCCCCATCTCCTCCACCAGTTATACTGACATCAAATATAGTGAAAGCAGGGGTTATACTGTGGGGGAGGGACATACAAAGCAACAAAGAGATAATCTTATAAATGCGTTAAAAACACATGCATGAAAGAAAAAAAACATTAAAATACACATCTAAGGGTTCATTTTCCTGACATCACATTATCTGACCTTTTCCACTTGACTCATACATATACTAGATATTACAAATAAGGGAAACCATGGGACCTATGTTTCTTTGGGCCTGGCTTCCTTCACTTAATATAATTTTTTCCAAATTTTTCCATTTCCTAACAAATGGGGCAATGTCATTCTTTCTTATGGAGGCATAGAATTCCATTGTATATATATACCACATTTTCTTGATCCATTCATCTACTGAGGGGCATCTGGGTTGGTTCCATATCTTAGCTATGGTAAATAATGCTGCAATAAACATAGTTGTGCTGGTAGCTTTAGTGTTACCTCAGGACCAATGGAATAGAATTGAAAACCCAGAAATGAACCTACATACCTATAGCCATCTAATCTTCGATAAGGGAATTAAAACAATAGAATGTAAGAAAGACAACCTCTTCAGTAAATGGTGCTGGCAAAATTGGTTAACTACATGTAGAAAACTAAAGCTAGATCCTTATATATCACCCTGCACCAGAATCAACTCCAAATGGATCAAAGACCTTGAACTCAAAGCAGACACTCTGAAAACATTACAGGATGGAATAGGAGAAACCCTAGGTCTCCTTGGCTCAGGTCGAAATTTTCTGAATAGAGACCCGGAAGCACAACAAATCAAAGAAAGGTTGGACAAATGGGATTGCATCAAGTTGCAGAGCTTCTGCATGGCAAATGACATAGCTAGCAAGATCAATAGAAAGCCCACGGATTGGGAGAAGATCTTTACTAGCCATACAACGGACAAGGGTCTCATATCTAAAGTATACTTGGAACTGAAAAAATTAAACCCCCAACAACAAATCCTCAAAGAAACAACTGCCCAATAAATAAGTGGGCTAAAGACTTAAAGAGAAACTTCTCTGAAGAAGAAAGAAGGATGGCCAATAGACACATGAAGAAATGGTCAACATCCCTAGCCATAAAAGAAATGCAAATCAAAACAACATTGGGATATCACCTCACTCCAGTTAAAACGGCAAAAATCAAGAACTCTAACAACAACAGATGCTGGAGGAGATGTGGTTGTTGGTGGGAATGTAAACTTGTTCAACCACTTTGGAAAGCAGTATGGAGGTTCCTCAAAAGACTTCACATAGAGCTCCCCTATGACCCAGCAATCCCACTTTTCGGCATTTATCCAAATGTTTACAAACAAGACCACACTAAAGCTTCCATTTTATTTTATAATGAAGGATGATTTCATAAATCTACTGTAGATGCAAAAATATGTCAATATATTTCTAACTGTATGCATTGATCTATACATACACATATATTACACAAGTTACAATGATAATTTATAACTTCTGTAACTATACAATTTACTGAATTATTAAAAACATGGACGGCTCATGCCTGGAATCCTGGTTACTCAGGAGGATAAGATCTGACGATCATGGTTTGAAGCCATCCTGGGCAGGAAAGTCCATGAGCCTCTTATCTCCAAACCAACAGAAAATCAGAATTGGAACTGTGGCTCAAAGTATTAGAGTAGTAACCTTGAGAGAAAAAGCTCAAGGACATCACCCAGGCTCTTAGTTCAAGAACTACAATCTACCCAAAAAAATCTAATTTACACCTCTGTAAGTAGAGTATTTCCATCACCCAAATGTACATCCATGCTCATTTGCAAGGTAACTCTGTTTTGTCTCAAGTACCACTAAATATTATCACTAGAGTAGCATTGGAACGTGGGTTCATTCTATCTCTCTAATGGATTTTTCTCCACTCAAATACTCAAGTATTACAATTGTTCTAATTATTTAAATCTAGCTTTTTTTTTTACCCCTAATAGTAGAGTTTGATTGAGTGTTTTGTGCCCCTTAAATGGATGTTCTTACCACTTTGTCATGCCCCCTGCCCTAAGTTATCCTGATTATTTTTCAGGTAGAAACTAGCTTCCTACTTGTGTATGAACTTGGTCTCAGTGCACTTGATGTTATTCTTCCTGGAATTTAGAATAACAGGTGCATTGCATTGTGTACAGTACTTTCTGCTCAGTCTGGGCTTTAGCCACTATCCTCCCAACAGTGCACTTCCATGTAGTCACGAATTTCATAAGCTTGTCATAGCTGATTTTTAAAAAATCTTTCATTTCCTGCAGGTTCTTGAGTACTGAATTAATTTTTGTTGTCTTGTGTTGTTTTGTTTCATTTGAATCTATGTGTTGAGTTGTTCCTCACTTTTCCTTTTGTTTCTTTCCCTCAAGTTCTTACTTAAAGTGCTAAGAAACCAATTATTCTTTTTCAAGATAGTCAGGGGGAACATTATTTATTCCAAAGCAATTTCAGTATCTATGAATGGTATACACATGCTAAGCACAGACTTTGGCATACACAGAGAGATCATGAAATATATGAAGAAAATAAAACTACAGATGAATGCCAGGAGGAGAATAAGCTATTATTAATTGTTTGACAGAGGTTTCTCTTTTAGTGAAAGAAATATATAGCTTGAAGCAGGATTTCAAAAAAATCATATTGCTAGGAGGAACCTAAACAATCATCTAATATTATAGACTTGAGAGTGATGAATTGACTTCCTGAATAATTTACTTTTGGGACAAATAAAAGCAGGATTCCAAAAAGAGAGTAGATTTTAGAGAAACATGATGAATTTTATGTAAATAGGTCCTTAGCTGATTTTGTTAATTTGTGAACTAATACAGGGAAATAAAGTACAGCAAGGTAAAAAAAATAACTTCACATTGAAATATTCATTTATGTTTGTATATGTGTGCATGCATATACGAGTACGCACACGAACATGTGCATATGCTCATGCATGCATTCATCATTCTTGAGGCTTGATAGTCCCTGGGAACTATTCCTCACCTTCTGTGCCCAAGGATAGTGGTCTACTACTTCAGCCACTGCTACAATCCTGTTGTGTGTTTTTTTTTTTTTTAGATAATCGCTTGTATTTTCATGATTGAACAGTGGTCTTCAGATCTCAGACTCCCGAGTAGCTAGCTAAGCTTATTCAGCCTCTGAGTAGCTAGTTAAAATTCTACCTATCCTCTGTGCTTCACTGCACTTTTATTCTTTTCCTGAGGTATTCACAAGCCTAAGTCATACATATATATATATATATATATATATATATATATATATATATATGTCTACTTGCTTTAAAAATATTCTTACTGCTTGGCACCAGGGTATCACATGTGTACTATTAACTACTTAGGAGGCTTGAGGACAGAACCCAGGCCAAAATTTAGTGGACTTATTTCTCAATCTATAGCTGGGTGAATTGGATCATTTCCACCATCCTGCACTATCTAGTAACTAAGATTGGAAGGACTGAGGATCCAGGCCAGTCAAGGTAGCAAGCTAGAAAAGTTGGTGTGCAACTCTGATGCCACTGATGATGGGAAGGCTAAAAGGACAGAGCAGGTGCATGTTCTTGTGGAAAGGGAACCACTATCCTAAAATTAACCACAGATATGATGCCAGCCTGCAAGAACAATATACCCCAAGTTGAAATCTCCACATTTTCCACAACCAAAATAAGTATATATATTAACATCCAAAACCTTAATAAATCTGTTCTTTGTTCTAATATTAGCTTTGTCTGATTATCATATGATGTGACAGAATAATTTCTTCATTAAACTTATGATAATTTAAAAAGACCTAGAAAATTCTTTCTCACTTATTAAGTGCAAATGAATAGCAAGTTGCCTCATTTCTTAAATATTTGACTACCACTCTAAATTCGTCATATGATTATTATTAATAGTAATATATTCTGATTTATTACTTTACTTTGTAACAGTTTTTAAACTTTTTGCTTTTCTGCTGAAGTTGAAGCATTTAAATAGTATCATCAAAGTATATTCCTTGGATATTTAGGGGAGTTTTTTACAATGTTTTTAACCAATGGCTTCTAAGAATTCTTAATTGGTATATTATTTGGTTTATTTTTAATTTCAAATTAATTTTATTGTAATGGTAATGTACACAGGGGTTACAGTTACATAAATGAGGTAATGAGTACATTTCTTCGGGAAGGAACATTGTTATATATTCCAACGATATTTTTGTACACTCAAAACAAGAACTATTGATGCTTTTGCTGTTGCCATTGTTCAATGGGTACTTTTGCTTTTTTTGTTCAAGCATTTTTTATTATAAAATTGATATACAGAGCGTTTACACTTAATTAAGTCAACTAAATCGTATACTTCATTTTCTTTTCTTTTTTTTTTGGGGGGGGGGTCCGGTTGTGGGGCCTAAAGTCTGGGCCTGAGCCCTGTCCCTCAGCTCTTCAGCTCAAGGCTAGCGCTTGAGCCACTTGAGCCACAGCGCCTCTTCCGGCTTTTTCCTTTTGGTTTTGTGGTGCTGAGGAATCGAACCCAGGGCCTCATGCTTGCAAGGCAAGTGATCTACAACTGAGCTACCTTCCCTGCCCCTACTTCATTTTATTTTCTAAATTTCAAATTTTGAGCTTAAATGTTTCCTTTTGTTTCTTTAGAGTAATTCTTTTTTCAAAGTTTAGGATCAGTTAATTTAATTTTGCATGATTTTTACACATGTAAATTATTCAGACACATATATTTTGCTTTTATAATATTTAACATGTGGCTATTTAAAAATTAATTTCTTAATTTTATTTCGCTAGTGAATCTAAATACATTTATTTTCTTATAGTATAAAAATATTTGTCCAGGTAACAAATACAGTATTTTCATGAAGCACATACTTTACTAAGAAAGGCTTCATTACTTGGTCACTTTTTGGAAGTACTTTTACTTGAATTAAAAAAAAAACTTTGAGCTTGGCATGGTGATTTGTGACATCCATTTTCTAGCTATGGTGGGAAGTGTAAATAGAGTTTGTAATTCGGGAGAGACTGGGAAACTATGAGACCTTAGTATAAAACTATTCAGAGTGAAATGATTATGGATATAGCCATCCTTAGCCTTATATACAGCACCTCACTATCATATTCTAAATCTTGAGTTAAAACACCAGTAATATCAATCATTTGTTAAAATAAAAGGACACATGTTTCAAAATGTTTATTATTTAAAACTTATTTGCAAAAGTTCTCATGTCTTCTATTAATTTTCAATTTACTTAATCTATTAAAATCCAAGTATATTGTGACTATTTTCTTTCTACTAAACTTTTAAATACTACGAGCAATATTATTATTTCATATATTAACATACTTTTACTGTTTGTGATAAATTCCTCCGTTTAATATGATAATATCAATATTGCAAATGTGTGTATGTGGTGTGTGTGTGTGTGTGTTTATGTGGTTTTTGTGTGTGTGTGTGTGCTTTGTGTGCACTTTGTAATGCTTGGGAGTTCACACAATTGTTTCACATATGCAAAGCCAATGGTTTACCACTGAGCTATACTGTCTAATTATAATCCAAATAGTGTTTTAAACCATGACTTTCATTCCAAGTATGCTTTTTCAAAATTATATATGGTAACATGTCATCCATATTCTATCCATGCTAGCAATTTTTATTGTAATTTAGAATAATTCCGCTTCCAAACTCTTGTGTTTGTTATTGATAAAGGTTTTACTTTGCTTCTTTTCTCTCTTCATTCCTTTTCCCTTTAGAGTTTAACTATTCTCTCTCTTATTTCATTGAAAATTATCATATTCCTATTACAACATGTATATACAACGCTTTAATTTCTATTTTAATTTTTCCCATTTTCACTGATTTTAGTACAAGCTATTAGATGGATTAAAAAGAAACTTCCCTCAGGACACTTTATTTTTCTCCTTCTCTTCTCTGAAGTCTTTCTGGTTTTTGAAACACAATAGCAATCACATATAGCTCCTATGTGGTCCATCATTCTTTCTCCTCTCACTTTCCTCTGTTGTACAGCTCAAGTTGTTATCATTCAGCTTTGTTATGCTACAGTGTTATCTAAATCTTAACTAATTCCTCAGTTAATTTTAGTTGTTTCAAGTATTCTCTGAAGACATTTTTCTATATATAATATCTGGGGTCTTGTGTTTTTTGAAGGTACAAAATATGAGTGAATATCAAACATCTAGATATCTCTGTAGAATATTGGTCCACCTTTTCAATAAACTCCTATGTAAATTCAAGGAATACAGGTCAGTCAGTACAATCTTGTAAAATGGTGGAGCTTCACCATTCATACTAGCTTTGAATCTTTTTATCATGTTTAGTAGTGAAGACAACATAGTTCTACTACAAGAGCAGACACATAGAAGAATGTAACAGATTTGTTAAAAATAATTTCTCAGTTGTATGGTCAATAGATTTTGAAAACTGTCCTATGACTTTATGAAATAAAAATAGAATCTTAAATGGGTGTATTGGCACTATTGTCTTTCGGGATTTACAGGATGATCTTAGACTACTACCTCAATCCTTTTTTTTTTTGTTTGTTTGTTTTTTTGTTTTGTTTTTTTTGTCACTCATGGGGCTGGAACTCTGGGCTCAGGCACTGTCCTTGTGCTCTTCAGCTCAATGTGAGCACCCTACCACTTGAGCCACTGCACCATTTCTGGATTTCTATTGGTTTATTAGTGATAAGAGTCTCATGGACTTTCCTGCCCAGGCTGGCTTTAAACCATGGTCCTTAGATCTCAGACTCTTGCCTAGCTAGGATTACAAGAGTGACCTACAGGTGCCTGGCCTACCTCAATCCTTATACAAAAATTTATAATAAAAAAAGATTATCAAACTAAATGTGAGATGTAAAAACCTATAAGAGATAAACGTAAAAATTCATGACATTTTTATCAGTAAAGGTTTGTAATGGAAATCATTAGTGGCTAAAGAAAGGCAAGAATATGCTGGATTATATCAAGTGATAGCATTTCATAATTCAAAGGACACTATACTCATAATTCAAAGGACACTATAACCGAAGTGAAACATATCCAACAGATAGAGGGAACATATTTGTTAATGCTACAATGTGAATGCTACAATGATTCTGAATCTTAAGTATTTTTAGATCTTCCAATTCCATATAATTTTTCCTGAATAGGATATTTCTTTAAAGAACATGTGTAAATTAAGTCAATAGGAGGAGCATATGAAATAAGTTACTCTTTAGTATCTAAGAAAAAAGACAAAGAAAACTCACTAGTGTGACCCTAACATAAAAAGATGACACAAAATAAAGTAATGCATTTGTGGAGAAATTGATAAACTCCTCATAATGATCGATTTTTATAATACTGCAATCATTTTAGCAAGCAAGATTTCAAGTCGTAAAGGTAAAAAAGAATTGTATATTCATTACACTTCTATGAATGCATTAAAGAGAAGTAAAATTCGTGTTTCAAAAGGGAATTGTAGTTCATTGACAGTGCACTTGAAAATATGTGTGAGACCCTGGAAAAAATCCCCAAAAATCAAATTTTGAAAAGACACACTATAGAGGATGTACGCTGGACAAATTCCTGTAAGTGAATTTTATATCTATTTTAATGTCTGTTCTAAAATTTATAGCATTTCTATTCGAAGAAATGCAAGTTTGTGAAAATTAAGCTTTGAAAACCTATGAAGGTACAATTCACTTCCACAGCACTAAAATATATACAATAAAAGGAGATAATATATTGCAAGTGAATTACATGTGATCCTAAGCAGGGTGCCAGTGGCTCACACCTGTAATCCTAGCTAATCAGGAGGCTGAGATCTGAGGATTGCAGTTCAAATCCAGCATGAGTAGGAAAGTTTCTGAGGCACTTATCTTTAATTAACCACCAGAAAACTGGAAGTGGTGCTGTGGCTAAAGAGGTAGAGCACAAGCTTTGAGCTGAAGAGTAGAGGGACAGTGCCCAGGCATGGAGTTCAAGCCCCACTACCATCAAAAGAAAAAGAAAAGAAAAATAAAAAGAAATATGATCTTAGCCACCAGTTCATTGCTAGAATAATTTCTGCTCTCTCAACATGGCATTTTTTCCCCCAGTTAAGTCCATGGTCTTATATATGACTTGGTTGGAACCAGAATTATTCTTGCATTCTAGTTTTTACAAATTTGCATGATTAGCTACCATGATTTAGAGCTAGTACAAGAAAGAGAGTGACCTCATCCTTCATGTTCCATTTAGGAGTAATGCTTTCTCTATGTCACTCCCATAGGTCTAAATACTGGCCTTGGCTTTATTGTTTCAAAGTGTCTTATTTGCAGAGTCTTCTATAGTTTATTGAACCATTATACTTAAACACAGAACTTCTCTTTCTCCTATTCCTATTGTTTCTCCTTCTGTTAATTTATGTACACTTGGGTAATAATGCACAACACAAACACTGAAAAAAAATGTTTCTGAGAACCTACTTCCCATTTAAAATTGGTCTTAATTTACAGAGCATTTAGGAAATTTGAACTTAATGTACTCCAGGATAATTTTTTTCATGTTTTTTTTTATTGTGAAAATGGTAGACAGAGGGATTAGAGTTACATAAGTAAGTTCGTGAGTACATTATCTAACGAACATTGTTACCTCCTCTTTTGTTTTCCCTGCAATCCCTTTTCTCCCCACCGCCCCAACTCTCACCTTTCATTTCCAACTAGTAAAGTTCATTTTCAACATAGTGTCTTGTTCATCTCATTGTAACAATGGGTCCTACTGTGTACTTCTTTCAGCATTTAATTTCCCTTCCCCTCCCCACATTAGAAATTTGTATATGCAAGTTGGAGCTCACAGACCTCAAATACAGTGGAAACGAGTTATACCATGGAGGAAGAAAATAGAAGAGAAACAAAAAAAATCACATAATATATGGTATATTGGTAGTTGGGTGGCTTTGCTAGGGCATGATAGCTTGGTGAGGAGAAGAAGAAGTCTCGAGTCCCACCCAAACTGATAATGAAAAATGAGACAACCAATGGCTGAAGAATTTCAAGAACAAAGGCAGGAACTTATAGGTAACCTCTAGGGGCAGTGAGGACAGCAAGGCTGGGCCTGTGGTTGTCATGCTTCTCTCAATGCCCTTGGAAGTGAGGGCCAGCTCTGCTGTGGGCTAGGCCTGGCTCTTGCCTTGAAGCAGGCACCAGGCAGGAATTGTCAGCACAGCTTCAGCCTGCCCCAAGGAGGTGGCCTGTTGTGGGTGCTGTAGCCTGGGCAGCTGCTAGGAGGCTATACTCAGCAGAGCAGAGGAAGCATGGCTAGTAGACTCCGCTCCAGCCCAGCCAAGCTCAGGGCCACTTGGGAAGTTCCAGCTCTGGATCAGGACCAGGAACTGCTCCCCAGACAAGTAGGGCCTCTGAGGACTTGTGCAGTGGCCGCCACGTGTGGGTTGTGAACCTCCTTAGAATGACCGAGGAGTCTCAATGTAGAGGTGCATTTGCTTCTGTGCCTCTCCCATCTTCTGGATTCCTCCTCTCCTCCTGCCTCATGCCATGTGCAACTACAGGAGTCAATTTCTACAATCCACTGAGAAGCCATCCCGGAGATGTTCACAGGGCTTTCCAGGCTGCTTCACCATGCATGCAGGGCTCACAGGGTGCCACTCTTCAGGCAAAGTTTACCACCATTTCAGGTTGGCCACCCCTGCCTAGAGGACCACAAACTGCATTCTTACAAATCCAGGGGTACACAAGGCCGTCCTGCAGTCTAAGGCATCCTTTCCTTCCTCCTGCTCAGGTGTGGAGCAACTGTGGAGCCAACTGCAACATCATGATTGATTATCTGAAAAGAAGAGGAAAAAAGCTTCATTGTTCCAGACACAGCTGCCCCTGGGGTTCTCTGTGTACACTAGCCTTGTGCTTAGATAAGGATCCCCAAAGACCACCATGGAGCCAGTTCTCATGTGACCACATTAGAGTCATTTATTGCAAGGTCGAGCCTGGACTCACAACTGTCACCATTGCAGTGGGTCAGAGTTGAGATCCCCGACCCTTCTGTTAACTGGGTAATCTTATAACAATCTTATTGGCTAGCGAGTGCAGGCTAAGCAATAAGCAATAATTTGTGGAGGAGAAGGGGAAAAAACAAATCGTTTAAATAGGGATACAGGTGGACCCATTGCAACAATGAGATGTACAAGTTCTTATGGAGAAAAACGAACTTTACAACTTTGGTGAGGGGAAGGGGGGAGGAAGATTCGATTGGGGGTTGGGGGGACAATGGGAAGGGATGGGAGGGGGAAACAAAGGAGGAGGCTACAATGTTTGATAAGAAATGTACTCATTATCTTGCCCATGTAACTGTAGCTCCTCTGTACAGTATTTTCACAATAAAAAAGTAAAAAACAAACATTAAAAGATTAAAAATAATCTGTAGCTTTAGGTACTTCCTGTCATCCGCTGATGGCTATTGCTAGGGGAGTTATGGGCAGAACTTTATTGTGACATTTCACGGTTTTTCCAGGAACCTGAGTTCTAACTTTCAGTAAATGTCTACTTACAATGGGTACTTTCAGTAAAGGCCTTCACAATGGATAGTTTCAGAGTATTCGGTGTCTAAGTCCAGAATGCCTGTGCTTTGGCAAAGATCTCTCACTAGGTGTGTGTTTGTGTGTGTGTGTGTGTGTGTGTGTGTGTGTGTGTGTGTGTCTGTGTGTCTGTGTCTGTGTCTGTGTCTGTGTGTCTGTGTGTCTGTGTGTCTGTGTGTGTTTCTGTGTGTGTTGTGTGAGAGAGTCAGAGACAGCTGAAGTTTGGGGTAAAATTCTCCTTCCCTTCAGCATTGAGTTTTGGTATCTATTGTTTGTCCCACCTCCCCAATTTTGAGTTCTAAAGTTGTCCTTCTAAATACTTTTATCCTTTGATCTTCTTGATATTCAGATTCCTAAGGTCTGCTTGTGAACCTCAACATTTGCTTCATGAAGGTGATGCCTTTCTTCGATCTTTTATGAAGCCCTTTGCTCTCTTTAAATGCAGTTTATACTGTGTTAGTGGTTTTACTTAGCCCAGACTGTGGTGGCCCAGGCTCTCACTGTTAATTCTGAGATTAGTTTAGGCCAATATGAGATACTATACTTTCAATATATCAATGAAAGAAGTTCAGCATCTTTATTGAAACAATTTCCTGGCTGTAAATACAAACAAAACATCCAGTGATATAAATGTACAATCTGTTGTTTTTAGTTAATTGTGCACCACTGTAATGAAAAAAAAAATCTTTTTACTAACTGAAATGAGTATTTGTAATGGGAAAAAATCAAATGTTATAAATCTTAAAAATTGATCAAATACCAAAGAAAAAGAAAGACACTAATCAGGAATGAAGTACAAATGTAAGTGTTTAATAAATAAATGAAAATTTTGAGATTCATATCCACATAGCAAATATGAAGGAAAATAAAGAGGAAAGTCACTGAGATCCTATCTTACACACCAGAATAGCTACCACCACTCAAATAAATAAACTGCTGGAGAGGTAAATAAATCAGGAACTATATTTGGTTTTGTGGCATTATAAACTAGTGCAACCCATAGGGATATCTTATTGGAAGTTTACACAATACCAAAAAGACAGATATGTTGATGACCTTTACTGCAATTGGATACATATTGAAGGAATATAAATCAACATGAACATACATGTTCATGCCATCAATATTCTATAGCAACCAAGCTGTGTAATCAACCTAGATGCACCAGAAAGAGGGATTAAAGAAAATGTGCTATTCATAGCTATAAACATGTTCTGGTATATGAGAAGTGAATGTTTCTACTGTATCATTGCTAAATATTTTGAATATATACCTAATCCTACTTTCACAAAGTTTTGTGGCATTGTGTTTCTGCGTTAATGAGGAACATCTATATTGATTTTCAGAAAAATTACAATAGGTTGAAGATTTCCTATAATATGTAGATATTAGATCAAAATTTAAATATATCAATGAACACATAGAGGACCATCATATATAGTTTATAATTTGAAGCAATTTTAAGAAGGCAACTGTTGGGGGAAAAGATCATGTTAGAAGCTTAAAAAATACACAGACGTGGAAAAATACCAAAAAAAATTTGCAACTAATTACTGCTAATAGTAAAATATTTTTCTCAAGTATTAACAATGAAACAATTAAAATAATACTTAATAACATCAAAGAAATATGCCATAGAAGAAAGTGTACCATAGATATACGTTTCCCCATAATTTGTTTTACTTTGTAACAAATGGATTAGAAGATGCTAACACATTCAAGTGTCATTGATTGAATGCAGCAAAGGAAAGTAACAGAGAATTAGAGAGTAAGAACAACCTGGGGTATGGATAAAGCTACTCAGTAGAACTTTGTTTTCCTGATCAAAATAGAGCTAGGACAGCTAACTTTTGACAGAACACTTGTAATGTAGAGTAGTGGAGTTAATAATTTAGGTAGTAATTTATTACATTTATTCCCTAATCTTATGATGTGATTCCCTAATGATGTGAGTGATCCTAGATTTTCTTTTTTTTTGGGGGGGGGGGGTTGTCCGGTCCTGGGGCCTGAACTCTGGCCTGGGCACTGTCCCTCAGCTCTTCAGCTCATAGCTAGCGCTCTATCACTTGAGCCACAGCACCACTTCCAGCTTTTTTCTTTTTGCTTATGTGGTGCTGAGGAATCGAACCCAGGGCCTCATGCATGCAAGGCAAGTGCTCTACCACTGAGCAACCTTTCCAGCCCCCTGATTCTAGATTTTCTGAGCCCTTTTTTTCACCCAAAATCTCTAAATTCCTCACCCTGCCAATGGTTCTTCTGCTTCTCTCATTTCTCCTTGTTTCTGAACTAAACTCCTGTAACCTTTTGGTTCATGAGAAAGAGCTAGAGAAATATGAGGATGGCTTGGATTCTGAGCTAACATCCACTCCAGCTAGGAGGATCTGGTAAAGGACTTTCACCTGGGTCTCAGAATCAGATATTAATTGACCTCTTTGGAAATGGAGAAACTCACTCACTCAGACAGAATCTGTCATTCCTTGACTTTCTCTGAAGAGATTCGATACAAGGCCACAATGAAGAGAATGAACTTTCCCATTGTCAGAAGGAACAGGTTGAAAACAAAAACTGGCCTCAGGTCCCAAAGGGCCAGTCAGAAGCCAAGAGATCACACTTTCCTCCTCATCAGGAACCTTCTGGTAGGAATAGAGTCTGAGCAAAGTCTGACATAAACTGAGACTGGGCCTAAGGTTGAAATAAAAGAATGACCCTCTCTTTGATTACAAGGGAGTTATGTAGTGAGACATGACAACTTCCTTCATATAAGAAAATTAAAGTTATCTCACTGCCACTTTGCAGGAGGTCAGTTTCCCCAAAGGAGTAGTTTTTAAATGTTGTGACTGCCAGTTTGCTCTGTAGGCTGTTGTCTCTCTCACCCCTTCTCATGTCAGGAATGCATTGCTTCTTTCAGGCACTCAACTACCTGTACTGACTCCTAGGCAGGAATACTGTAGGCTGTTCTTTGGCTAACATCTTGCATTTAAAGTAGATTAGGCCCAGGCTCTGCTCATGCCAAGAGGTAGATGCAAGAGGTGAATATAAGCTCAGATTTGTACAGAACCTCGATCATATTGAAAAAAATTAAATTAAATTAATATTTGAGTAATTTAGGGTTTATAGCCACAAAATTTAGGTAATTATTAGTAATATATCTAGAATCATGGATTAGGAAGAGAACTGTGAAGTAGGTTCAGGATACAATGGAAAAGACACACCATAGCCATAACAGGTGATAAGAGTATGAAGGAACTAATGACATAGGTCCATTTATTATCTTAGGAGTGACCTTGGATAGGAGGCTTTTAGAATAATATCTAAAAGAGAGGAACTTTCTGGGCACTGGTGGCTCACAGCTGTAATCCTAGCTACCCGAGAGGCTGAGATCTGAGTATTATGATTCAAAGCAATCCCAGGCAGAAAAAGCCAGAAGTGGTGCTGTGGTTCAAGTGGTAGAGTACGAGCCTTGAGCTCAGGGACAATGCCTAGGGTTCGATTCTTCAGTGCCACATAAGCAAAAAATGCCAGAAGTGCTGTTATGGCTTGAGTGGTAGGGAACTAGCCTTGAATTGAAGAGGTGATGGACAGTGCTCAGGCCCAGAGTTCAGGCTTCTTGTCCGGCCTAAATAAAAACAAAAACAAAAAACAAAAAACCTTCCAAACTTATCTTTTCTCATAATTGAAGAGAGGCTCTTTTTACAGAAATTCTCCTTATCTAGCTCAAGGTCATCAAAACTTCAGTAGACTTTTCCTGTTGAGATGTAATGCACCTAACTCTACTGAACCTAATCATGGCTGGGAAAGTATGGACATAGGTACGTTTGTTGTATTTTTCCTTATGAACTCAGTTATTATATATAATACATATTATAATATAGAATATATTATACATTGTATAAATATATTAAATAGATTATAAAATGTATTATGTATTAACAGACTTCCTCATTTTAGATGTAGGAACAGGCAACATATTGAAAGAAAAATGTTTGAATCTCTGAGTTATTTCTCTACCACAGTACAATACCAGGTTTCATTCTTATTACCCAAAGAGCAACAAAGGAAAGCGATGCCCATGGATGTGGTTCTCTGGATTTTGGAAATTGTGATCATATATATATATATATATATATATATATATATATATATATATATATATATATATAATATTGAATATGTAAAACTATAACAACAGATAAATAAGTGAATACCTATGTGCACACACTCTCAGTCACTTTCATGTATAATACTTTCTTTTCTATGCTCCTATTCACCTACATAGAGAGTACATGAGTTGCCCTTGAATTGTCCTGGAACTTCTTTATTGGGATACTGTAACTTCACATCCTTTGTTCCCTAAGTAGTCAGATGCTATGTGTTCAATAACAAAACTGTTACAAGCAAAAGTATCCACCCTGACACACAGAGGAACTTGGATTTCAGAAATGCCACAAATAAGTGGGAGGTACAGCAGTATTTTTCAAAATTGAATAGACTACATATTTATTAGAAAGCTTGTAAGAAAAAAACTTCAACGTAGGATGATACACTTGAAGAAAACTACAGTTTAAATTACATATAGCCGGGGACTGCAATAGACAATAAATAAGAATTTAAAAAAATAAATTACATATGACATCAAATTACAAAGTTCCAGGGCATTTCCCTACTCATGAAAACTAGAGTAATACATATTAAAAATAAATAAATGAAAAGACAAATGTTTTATACCAAATTTCAAAACATACTATACGTTATACAAAGGAAATGCGATAAGCATGCATTTTACAGTCTAGTAAAATCATATGGCATGAAGAATCTAATTAACTGATTCATAAAAGTCAATACAATGCAGTTAAAACTTCCGATATCTCAAGTGTTAACTTAGCAGAATACTTTCAATCTATGGTGTCTATTTTGCATATTATCCAGCCCTATCCATCCCACAATGGCAGAAGGATTTTCCTGAGAAAGTCCAGAGACCTGTCTACTGTGAGTGCTCAATGTAAACCTGTTCCAATTCTCTTTTATTTGGGCATGTGATAGACTGACTATCTGTTAACTTGCCAAAGGCACAATTTGGACAGGCTTCCAGTAGTGATATTTTAGCTCTCAGAATAAAAGGGACATTGAAGACAGAGGGAAAATCTACCAGATCCCTGAAAGATTTCTATCATTGTGCTAAACCTGTAGCTTTCTACTGACAGTTGAACAAACTGCAGTAATTGCCACTCCAACCACCTGTCCAAAAAGTGGCTTTCCAAATATTGGCCTATTTTCACTTTGGTAAGTCAAGACACACTATTGTGGCCCCGTTTTACTTAACCTATCAGCTACGGTTGGCCCAAAGGATAGTTGAACTTACGAATTTCTTAAATTTTAGGTCATCACACAATCACTTCATAGCCCTTAAACATTAAAAACACCTACCCATATAAGTCTGCATTACATACTTATTACTGTTTTTCTTCATTTGTTACGTTTTACATATTTGTGTATCCCGGGGCTTAGCTCTGTAATATTCCTTCTCATATTTTTTTACCACTGAGTACAGTAATTATTTCTGTATTTTTCTCCATCTCTGTTTACTTTAATTCAAGTCCTTAATAGCATCCTGTCTACTGACAACTCCTAACTATTGATTTTAACAAACTCAAAATATCCCAAAGTGAGCTTTGATCTCTATCTACAAACCAATCCCTAATTACTATTTGATTAAGTGATAACTCTTCCAGATGTCTTCTCAAAATAACTTGGAGTCATTTCAGACTTACATACTTTTTCACACCTCATATTTAATCTATGACCAGGTTTCGAAAAATTAACTCACTGTATATTTTAGGAAGCATATATATGTGTATATATATATATATATATATGTGTATATATATATATACATATATATATATATATATATATGGTATATGAGTGCTAGTACTATGACTAAAATTTGCGGCCTAGGTTCTTTTATTTTTTTGGAGGGGGGGTCCGGTCGTGGGGCCTGAACTCTGGGCATGGGTGCTGTCCCTCAGCTCTTCAGCTCAAGGATAGTGCTCTACCACTTGAGACACAGCACCACTTTCAACTTTTTTCTTTTTGCTTATGTGGTGCTGAGGAATTGATCCCAGGACCTCATGCATTCAAGGCAAGCGCTCTATCACTGAGCCACCTTCCCAGCCCCTTACTTTTCTTTTTGGTTCAGTCTTTATTTGGTATAAAGATCACCTACAATGTCATTACCCACACCCTTTTAATTTAAAAATATGTATATTCTGTAGCAATGTTATTGCTATTATAACCATAATTAGGAAGATAATGTGGGTTCATCTGCTCCATACATCTTGAAAGGTAATGAATGTGAAACTTACAGAATATCCTCAGATATGCCTGGTGGAAACCTGGATTTGAATTATGGTTCTACAGCTGATCTGTATTGGGTACTTGTTAAATTTGTTTGGCCTTGTTGCCTACTTCTTTTTTTAATAAAATACTTAATTCATTTCCTAACTGGAAGAAATATCTTGAGCACGAAAATTACCCTAATGCAGGTGCAGTGCTTGGAATGGTGTCTGCACATTGTGTAGTAGGTCCAAAAGAAGTCAGCTTCCATCAACATTGTCAGAGCATCCTTCCTGAAGGCCTTAAGAAATATATACCCAACTGATGTTAATATCTGTGAAAACTTATTTTTACAAAAAAAGGTCTTGTCTTCATATGAAACAAAGTAATGTTGGGGCTGTCCTGTGGCTTTTAGTCTGAAGGAGTTTTGCCTAAATTTTATTCTTACACTATTAGTAGTAGCAGTAGCATTCTTTAGTGCTCCCCTTCATTTTTCTAATTCTGTGTTCCATTTGGAATACTATTGTAACTTAGTTTATAATCTTTGTTATTAGAATAAATAAACTACAACTGCTGAAGTTTTAAATAAAGAGACAATTTTAGGTGTGCATTACATTTTATGTGCTTAATACTTTCCTGAAATTATTCCTTTTAGGTTATAAATCCCTAACAAACTATTTTTTAAGATTTCTTATATGATTTACAGATTTATTTTATGATTCTTATATGATTTCTTAGAGATCCATAAATAAAACATCTCAGAACAGGAAAAAAGTAGGTAAGAAGTTATAAAAATACTATTATGGTGTCTTAATGGCTAAGTGTAAAGAATATGTAACAAAACAGTTGGAAGATTCATTTGCTCTTTTTTCTATTCTCTCACCCTTCATTGTAGAAACTTTCTCAGTATGAAGTGCCAAGTCGTCTGGACATTTCAAGCCTCGTCTCAGTGACAGAAGTAATGGGATTAGGACATGTGCTCCTATGACTGGCTTTTAGGAAGTTCACAATAAAGCAATACCAGTACACATAAAGAAACTTTTGTGAGTTATGTGCATTGATTTCCTCAATTGTGAAAATTAAATTCATATGTCAAAACATCAAATTACTTACATTATAATATATGCAGTTCAACTGGCATTACTAACACTTCCATAAATCAAATGCAAACTAAAAGCTCTATACCAAAAACCAACATCTAAGGCAGTGTTGGAAATACAAGAAGAAACACAATAAATCTAATAGAGTGAGATCTTTAACACTGGCAATGAGCAATGATAGCTGAATTTTTAACCAAGCTTGGAAAGTTCAGGTGTCCACTAATGATGTGATTAGAGTTGCGGAGTTGACCTTGGTATTAAGATTAGAGGTAAAATTCAAAGACAGCTAAGGTTGCTGCAGTATTGTAGCTCTATACAGTGTGACCCTCCCTGATAATGGTAAAGCCCAGAGTAGAAGCTAAGTCAGTAAAATGTATAGGAAGGATTTTCCACTAAGAATGATTGCAGTGGGTGATCATCACTCTTCCATTGAAAATGTACAGCCCATCATTCTACTTTAAACTCTAGAATATTTCTGATCTGAAGACAATTATAACACACCAATGTGCTGTGAGTGCTGAGCAGTTTAAGTGTGTATTACTGTAATATATGTAAAATCTTTAGAGGTATGGAGTGAACTGACCTTCAAACTTCATTCTGTGTTGTTAAGTTTCATGGAAAAATGTTCACAATTATGCAATTCACACTCATCTTAGTCTGAATCAGGCAACTGAGATAAGACATTTGGGTCATCACTCCAGTGACAAGGTTTGTGACCTATGAAATAAGTAACATTATTTCACAATGTATATGTGTTTCTGAAAATTTATGCAATACCAAATACCAAATGTACAAAAGGGACAATTGTCCATCTCTTATATATATCCGAAGTAAAGATACACCTGAATTATACTTTCTTGTTAGAGGATCACAGAATGACTGCTGATGTTTGGTTTCTTTCCAGGTGCTCCTATACATTTGTGAATCTTCTCTGAGGAAGTGTTTTCCATAGTTTGTTTTGAGGTGTTCTGAATATAAGTACTGTCACTCACCACAACCATGAAACAGCAAAGATGGTGGGATACCTGGCCAAAGAACTGAGAAATCAAAGGAAGTGATAGGAAAGAAGACACCAGAGGACCCAAAGCCTCATTGCCAGCTTCTGGATCCCCAAATCCTATTTAAAATGCTTTATATTCATTCTACTATAGGTGTGGGGTAATGAGTGGCTACAGGTATGTCCACAAACTGAGACATCAATCTAGTTTGTGGTTACAACTATTAACTGATGTATTGTTTGTATACATAGTGATAATTGAATCCCTTATTTTTAAGGAGCAGAAGGGAGCAATAATCGTTACAAGCATAGCACAGACATCCATCTTGTTTCCAAAGTCTTAAACTTTTAGTGTCCAACAGCTCTAACTTAAATACTTTTGAGGTAATAAACCATACCCCTGTCTTCCCTTAACTGTTTGACCTTTCCACAGGACAGCTCTCAGCCTTTTCATTGCTGTTTGAGATGGCTTCCCAATATATCCCTTTCCAGGTATAACAGTTTGACTCTAGAATCCCTCAAAAGTACTATTACAGATGGGTTATTTGGAAAGGGATATTTTTTTCTAGGGTAGGGTCACTTTTTTAAATTGTATTTTATTTAAAGGTACTGTACAGAGTGGTTACAGTTACATGAGTAAGGTACATTCCTTGATGAATATTGTTACCCACTCCATTGTTGTTCTCCTATCCTTTCCCACCCTCAACCATACCCCCCACCCCAAAGTTGTAAAGTTCATTGCCGGTATATTATCTTGTGAATATCATTGTTGCAATGGGTCACTTCTTTCATCATTATGTTATTTCCCGTTCCTTCTCCAAATCAGATAATGTATATACAAGATGGAAGGTACCAGAATCAAGACAGAGATGTCCAGAGATAAATAAAAGACAAATGAAATAAAATAACATCTAGTTACCCTTCTTTTCCGACATCAAGGTTGATATCTGGAAAAAAAAAGTAATTGTTTCCATGTCTTGGATTCATTTCAATTAGCATCATTTTGTATGGTCAAATGTACATAGCTCTAGAGCCAGCAATCCCATTCATGGGCATTTGTCGAAATTATCTCTAGATAGCTAATGAATGAAAAATGGAATTGAAAATAGCAAAGGAAAACAAATCAACATTCAGGTATTATGATTTTATAATTCTAATACGAAAGAACTGAAGCTTTTGTTTAATGAAGAAAGTTTAGCCTGTAATTTCAATGCAAGGCATCAGTTGTAATGAGTCTAAAGTCTTTTCCTCAAAGATATCCAAGAGTAATATGCTCATCCTCTGAAGAGTAAATAAGTAATTATTTTAATTAGCTTTGCTTAATATTAATTTACATGTAGAAAATAAGTTAAAATATCTTCTCTCAGGCTGGGATGGTGGCTCAGTGGTAGTGTTTGCATGCAAGAGTCCCTGGGTTCAATTCTTCAGAACCACATAAGCAAAAAGAAAAAACCCGGAAGAGGCGCTGTGGCTCAATGGTAGAGTGCTAAACTTGAGCTGAAGAGCTGAAGGACAGAATCCATGTCCATAGTTCAAGACAGACGACCGGACTACAAAAAATAAAACACTAAAACTACCAGCACAAGTATGTTTTTGGCACCATTATTACCATATCTAAGATATGGAACCAGTCCAGATGCCCCTCAGTAGATGAATGGATCAGGAAAATGGGTATATATATACACAATGGAATTTCATGCTTCTATGAGAAAGAATGACATAGCCCCTTTCTTAAGAAAATGGAAAGACTTGGAAAAAAATCATTGTGTGAAGGAAGCCAGACTCAAAGAAACATAGGCTCTATGGTTTCCCTCATTTTTATTAATTAATATATGCTTAGTATAGTCCTGGCAGATAGGTTCATTTTTTACACTCTTATATTCATCATTGCATCTTGGGAACTACTGGTATGCATTACTGTACTTCTGTCCATTCTCCTTGTACTTCGGCTTGTACCCCTCTGACCTCGAAGGGCTAAGAATTGGGGATATTTGTTTTACTCTTTATCTCAGACATCTATCTTTACTTTCTAGAAATACATTCATTGAATTCCTTCTGTAAAGTCTAATGTCTTGAAAATTATTACTGCATTTTCATGGCTTTGTTATTTGGCATTAGGGAAGAACATAGATCAGTACTGTAACTTAGGTAAAAGATTATTGCAATCATGCTTCAATAGATATTCTTCATTGGATAATGTGTATTTCAAGGTCTGCCTGCCTGCTTCCTTTTCAATGTTTTGTTTATTTTTCAATGTAGTCTTTTCTTCTGGAAAATATTTATGTGCTTAGTGAAGATCAATTCTTACTGTAACTATTCATTAATTTAATTCCAACCTCATTGCACAGATCCCTCTGAGTTTCTTCAGGGTCTGTATAGTGCTTCACATTTTTAAATATGTTTTAACATCGATGCATCCAATTATGAAGACACATTCCTTAAGTCACCATTTTGATGACTGAAAAGAAACCATACTGCAATCTCACTATATGGCAATTTTCTGGTTTTAAATTCTTTTAGATTAAAATTGATGCTGGACAACAAATATTCTGTGAACAATTTTATATTTTCCTAATTATTTTAATATACTTCCCATATTATATAAAGTTAAAACATTATCACTTACTTAGTTTTAGGATTTCTAAAACGGTCAGAGTAAAAGTTCTATTCATTCACAATTTTAAGATAATAGAGTATCCATTATGACCAAGTGAGATATTTAATTTTTTTTTGTAGTCCTTAAAGGTTGTGCTGGGGAATACAGTCCAGTGCTTCATATTCTTAGTCTACTGTGGGCCTCTGATCCTGATGTGACTTGTGGTTTTATTTTCACTCAACAGGAATTTAAAAAAATTTCAATAGGAAGGAATTATTACTTGCTTACTTTCTCCAATATCTCTCACATACATAAAAGTAATATAATTCTACACTGACTGAAAATGGTGTTCCTATTAGAGTAATTGTTTATTTTTTGTAGCCCCAATCTTCACTAAGTCTTGTCCCTTTCCTATCTCCCCTTCCCATAAAACTTGACTGGATCCACTGGAAACCCACTTCCAGTCAGCCTGGTCCTTAAAAAGCCAAACCTTAACTAACCTACCCCCTGGTAGTCCTTCTATAAACTTTCAAAGGCCTGACTGCCACCAGAATCCTTCCTGAAAGTCCTCCTCTGCTACAGGGAAATCCTTCTTCCACTCCACCCCTTCCTGGAATCCCTGCTCTGCATCACCACAAACCAAGCCACATCCATATCTCCTCCTAAGATCCACCTTGCTGTAACAAGAACTCTGCGTACATTGGGCTCCTCCCTCTAATCCTAACTTCATCCACCAGGTACCCTGTCCCTAACAATTCTATTCCCTCAGAGTCCCATTGCTCCCATATTCTATTACTTCCAAGATCCTCCTGTCACTTTCATACCCCACTCCCAACCAAACTTCTCCCTCGAACCCTCCTGGTTTCATCAGAAACTCGATCCATAACTAGTCTAAGTAGCCGAACTTTTCAAGCCCAGCCCTGAACCTACCTCTTCCCACAATTCCCTTCATGCTACACCAAAAACCCTCCACCTCTCTATAACTGCCTTTGTAGCCCCACCTTAGTTGACCAGAAGCTTCTCACACAGCCCATCTCCTGCTTGGAAAGCCAGCCCTGCTCCACCATAGGCCTCTCTACCTCCCATATCTACTCTCTCAATGGCTTCATTGTTCCCGTGATGAATCCTCTCCTTATTGGCTCCTCCCACAGAGCCACGCCCTACTCAACCCTGCCCATAATTACTCTAAACCTTTGTAGACCTTTCACTCCTTCTCAAAGTCCCTCTTCCAATTAACCCCATGGCTCCAAGCCCTGACCTGCTCTAGAAAACCCCCACCACACTATCCCATCTCTCGACACCCACATTGCTCCACTGCAAACTACTGCATCTGTTAGCCTCCCTCTGGAAGCCTTGCCAGGCTCAACTGTAAATCCCTGTCCCTTCATAATCCGTTTTTTGAAGGTTGCTTTGCCCCACTGGAAACACTGTCCAAGTCTAATGTCCTGCCTTGCAACACTGAAATCCTCACCCAAACTTACTGCTCTTTTCGAAGTGGTAACTGGCTACACCAGAAACCCTGTCCTAACTAGTCTAGTCCACTGGATCCTATCTCTGCTCTCACAAAGCTCTGGTCCTGAAAAATTCCTCCATACATTGTTACTACATCCTGCTCTGCCAGAAACCCCACCTCCACCCTAACACACTTCCCAAAGGCCCGCCCCTTACTAGCCCACTTCTTTCTAGCACCAATCTGCCCTCTCACAGACCTTGAAAAGCCTCTCCCTCATAGCTCTGCATTCCTGCACCAGAATCCCCACCTTTTGTCAGCCTCTTGCCTTCATTATCTTCCCTGCCTTATGGGAAACCTCACCCTACATATCCCACCAGGGCTCACAGTGCTACACCACAACCCCTCCTCTAAGTAACCTCCTCCTCTGTAGCCTTGTTCTTCCTTTTCAAAGCTCTGCCCCAAACAACCGCTTCCCCAGTGACCTTGCCTTCTTCCACTGGAAACCCATCCACCTGCCAGTCTCCATCCTAAAGTCCCACCTACTCCACAAGAGACCCTGCTCCTAACAAGTCTAGTCTTTCCTGTCCCCTCCCTGCTGTCTCAAAGCCTTACACAGACTGGCTTTCACCCTCAAAGCCCCACCCTGCTTTACCACAGAGGCTGTGCCAATACCAACTCCTCCCTTGAACCAGACAGGGCTCCACCAGAAACCCCACACCACCTCATCCTTGAAGTTCCCACCTAGGAACTTTTATTACAAATGTGATTTTATAATGGTCACAGAATTCATACTAGTCAATATGATAAGAAAGCAGTATTGACAAAAGACAACAAAAATTAGATAACTATTAGATGCCTTATTCTAGTTTGGGGTTCGGTTAACAGGCAGATTCACATTGTGTGAAAATGTGTGAAGATGATTCCTCTAACTGGAAAGCATTCTTTGAAGTATCAGTAAGGTTTCATGAGTGATCATTTTATTTCTAGAATTTTCATCCACATTTGTGTCCATTAACTTTTAAATATAAGTTATTTTAAATCCTCTGGTTTGGTTGAGGAAAGAGTATTAAGATGTAAAAAGATGACTTTCAAATCATCTCTCTAATGAATAATTTTGGACTTATTTACTTTACTATGTACCAGAGTTTTTAGTAACAGAAATTCTCTACCAGAATCCCCTTTGAATTTCCTACTTCCACTAAAGTGCCCTTTGGAAAAGATTGAAGTGAGATTATACAGGTAGAATGCCAGAAATAAAAACGTATTTGAGATCATAACAAAATCATGATAAAGACCCTACCCAATGTGGTTTAAATTTTCTAATGAAAGGAACTTAAGCATATTTAACTGCAGACTTTCTGAACACTAGAAGACAAAAATATAAGAAATGCCCTCCTATACCACGGTTCTGAAAACAAAACAAAACCAAGGAAAGACAACATAATGAGACAGAAGGGAATGAGAAACTTGTACATGTGATATATAATATAAAAATACACTGAATCAGGTAAAAATAATTTTGGACACAATGCCTGGTTGTTCAATATATTTCATTGTATATATTGTTCCTTTTTAACCTCTGACATAATATAGGTCTCAGCAGGGATCTGTCAAGGTAATTGTGTAGTTAGTCAATTTCATCATTGCAAGATCATCAGGATGATAAACTCCCACACACCTTAACATACCTGCAACAGCACTAGACATACATTCTTATTGGTCCAACAGTGTAGGGCAGACCTGTATTTAACCCAAGTTTTGTATGCGGTATGCTATGGTTTCTTTCAGGCTTGATACAAAATGACTCTGCCCAGAAATAAATGAAGGCATTTATAGATAAAATGATTTAGGGTCATTGTTAACATCTAACGCATGCTGAGGTTTTTCTTTATACCTCTCCTTTTCCCTTTCTTTCTTCCTCCCTTTCTTTCTTCCTCCCTTTCTTTCTTCCTCTCTATCTTTCTTTTCTTTTCTTTTCTTTCTTTCTTTCTTTCTTTCTTTCTTTCTTTCTTTCTTTCTTTCTTTCTTTCTTTCTTTCTTTCTTTCTTTCTTTCTTTCTTCCCTTTTTTTCCTCTTTTAGGAAATGAGTATGAATTTAAATATTTTGTTTGCTGCACAAGTATTCTACCATTAGAATAATCCTTTTTCGATTTATTTACTTTGTTCATAGGTTATCCATTTTGCTGAGGGCTGAACACAGGCTAAGTTCCTCACCTCTATCTGCAAAGTAGCGGGGATCACAAATGCATTCAAACATGCGAACCTTTAGGATGATATGACACTCTTATTACTTTCCTTGCACACTGGTTCTTTTTTTTTAAATTTTATTTTATTTGTGAACATACTGTACAGAGGAGTTACAATTACATGGGCAGGATAATGCATACATTTCTTACCAAGCATTGCAGCCTCCTCCTTTGTTTACCCTTCACATCCCTTCCCAGCCTCCCCCCTCCCCCCATCCAAATCCTAATCCATCCCCCCCCCCGCCCGCACCGACGTTGTAAAGCTCGTTTTGGACATGACAACTTGTACTTCTCATTGTTGTAACAGGTCCACCTGTAACCTTAAACAACTGGTTTTCCCCCATCTCCTCCACAAGTTATACTGACATCAAATATATTGAAAGCAGGGGTTATATTGTGGGGGAGGGACATACAAAGCAACAAAGAGATAATCTTATAAATGCGTAAGAAACACATGCATGAAAGAAAAAAAAACATTAAAATACACATCTAAGGGTTCATTTTCCTGACATCACATTATCTGACCTTTTCCACTTGACTCATACATATACTAGATATTACAAATAAGGGAAACCATGGAACCTATGTTTCTTTGGGCCTGGCTTCCTTCACTTAATACAATTTTTTCCAACTTTTTCCATTTCCTAACAAATGGGGCAATGTCATTCTTTCTGAAGGAGGCATAGAATTAGATTGTGTATATATACCACATTTTCTTGATCCATTCATCTACTGAGGGGCATCTGGGTTGGTTCCATATCTTAGCTATGGTAAATAATGCTGCAATAAACATAGTTGTGCTGGTAGCTTTAGTGTGGTCTTGTTTGTAAACATTTGGGCAAATGCACAAAAGTGGGATTGCTGGGTCATAGGGGAGCTCTCTGTGAAGTCTTTTGAGGAACCTCCATACTGCTTTCCAAAGTGGTTGAACAAGTTAACATTCCCACCAACAATGAAGTAAAGTTCCTTTCTGTCCACATCCCCTCCAGCATCTGTTGTTGTTAGAGTTCTTGATTTTTGCTGTTCTAACTGGAGTGAAGTGATATCTCAATGTCGTTTTGATTTGCATTTCTCTGCTGAGAAATCTGAGGTGATTCTAATTGGTTTCCCTTTATAGGTGATTAACCTTTTCTCCTTGACAGCTTTAAGGATCTTTTCCTTGGTCTGAGTTGATCCTGTGTGGATTATAATGTGATGGTGGGATGTCCTATTCTGGTCTGGTCTATTTGGGGTTCTAAAAGCTTCTTGTATCTGAATAGGCCTATCTTTTTGTATGTTTGGGAAGTTCTCTGCTAGGATCCTGTTAAACAAATTTCCTAGACCATTAACTTCTGTTTCTAGGTGCTCCTCTACACCCATTATCCTTAGATTAGGCCTTCTGATGGTGTCTTCCAGGTATTGGATAGATCTATCATATTTCTTGGACTTGTCAGGGATGGTTGTATGTGCTTTCTCTATAATATCTAGGCTGTCTTCAATCCCTGAGATTCGATCTTCTGCATGGTCTAACCTGCTGTCAAGTCTCTCTACTTTGTTTTTTATCTCTTTTCCTTCTAATTGGTCAGCTTTGATGGCTTCAAGTTCTTTGTTGAAGCTCTGTTTTAGGTCTTGTATGAATTTCATTACTTCCTTAATTTGGTGTTCAGTGTTTGTTCTCAAATCACTTAGTTGATTGGTTATGGTTACTTTTGACTCCCATTCCTTCTGTTGGGTTCCATTCAGCATTCCCTTTGTGGTTTCCCTGACTTCTTTCAGCTCTTTGTTAATGGATTCCATGAATGCCTTTAGTGATCTTTGTGTATTCTCTACCTTGTCTCTCAATTCCTGAATTACTCTTTGATTAGCTTCCTCCCGTCTGTGGGATTCCTGCAGTTCTCTTTCTTCCCGTTCGTGGGATTCCTGCAGTTCTTTTTGAGTGTTCTCAGCCTGCTCACGCCATTCCTCCCTTTCTCTTTGAGTATTCTCAAGTTGTTCACGCAAATCCTGTATCAGTTTTTGGGTAGCTTCCTCACGCTTATGATATTCCTGTATAAACTTTTGGGATGCCTCCTCTCTCTCCCTATCACGCTCATACAGAGTCCTTTGTAAGTTGTCAAACTTCTCATTTATCATGTTTGCCACCAGTGTTTGTAGGGCTATTTGGGAACTCTCTTCTGGGTTGTTCATTATCTGATCTGACCCCTGAATATCAAGATTGGGAATTGAGATACCCGGATTTGCATTTTTCTTGTGTTTTTCCGGCTTACTCTGCCCATTTGAGAGGAAAATAGCACCAGTTTTGTGCTAGAACACTATCTTAACGCAACCATCAACCAACGTTTGCATTTATACAGTCAATAGTCTACAGATACAATCTAGTTCAACAGATACATCTATTCAACATCAAACAAGTATATGTTAATGGGTTTCGAACCACAGAGAAGAATTTGGAAAACCAGAAATTTTTAGGGTTAGGGAGAGATGTGGGTAAAAAATAGGAATAGATTGGTGTGGGGAGGCACAGGGAGAGTTAACTATGTCCTAATCTCAATGCAGGAAATAGGTTGGGTAGGATGCAAGTAGAGAGAGAGAGAAAAGGAAGAAAGGGAAAGGGAAATGAAAAGAGACCAGAAAAAAATAGAAACGTAAAAATTAATATTATTATGGAGATTAAAAGACCATCTATTTAGAGAGGAATGTGAGTATATTAATAGAAGTGTAGGGACATAGAGGAGAAGTGAAAAACTTAAGAAAATGCTTAAAATATTATATAGGTATAAAGAGGTAGTACTGCTATTAAGGAATTAAAGTCTCAGAGGTTTTGAATTGAGTAATAAATTTGTGGATTAATTGTGTACACAATGGGGGATAGGGTCTACTAGTTAACTACGGGTTTATCTGAGGATGTGCAGGACAAGAGTTAAGTCACATACAGAAGATCAAAATACAGGAAAAGGTGAAAAGGATTAGAAAGGGAGAGAAAAAGTTCAGAAATTCAGTAGAGCTAGACAAAAAAACAAAAAGATAGTTAAGAAAGAAAGAAAAAGAGAAAGAAAACAAGAAAAGAAAGGAAAACGCATATTCATGTATTCCTAAAATAAAAATTATAAGAGGGAAAAAAAGTTACTGGAAAACAATTATATTTTCAAAAAAGGCAAAAATTAAAGATTAATACAATTTTTAGAAAAGGAAAAAAATTATATATATATATAACGTACCAAAAAAAAAGAAAAAAAAGAGAAAAAAAAGAAAAGAAGAGGAAGAGAAGAAAAAACAAGTTCTTTGATTTTTTTTTGATTTTTTGGGAGGGGTGGGAAGAATCCTGTATCTCCCTTTTGTCTGTAAACATCCTCTTGTTGGAGTCTCTGGTCAGCTTGAGGTCCTGTGGCTTGATTGGTTTCTTAAGTCAGTTTGTTCGAACAGGCAGAAAAATCCTCTGCTTTACCCAAGATTTTGAGATCCCCCTCCCAGATTAGTTTACTGGGAGGGTGATCTGCTTTGAGAATCACAAAAGAGGGGGATGCAGTGGTAAGGCTAGGTTCTGGGTAGAGTTGAGGCCTTTCAACAATCAGTAGCTTTTCCTGGGGCTGTTTTGTGAAGAAAAAAAAAAACTCCCAGAGCCCAGCCTGGAGCCGTTCTCAGGGTTTCTGTTTTTCAATTGATTGTGGAGGCTGCTAGAGGGAGGGGCTGCCTCTGGCTCTTGTTACCCAGTGAGGAAAGCCACTCCAATGGCTGTTGCCTGAGCTGGGTGACTTTTCCCTGGATGGAGCCGAGTCTGACAAGTCACTTTGCCGCCGTTAAGTTCTTGTGACCTGCTAAATGACTTGTTTTATTCCAAGGACTGGGTTGGAGCTGGCAGCTCCTCTGAGCTTTGTCGGTATCCAAGATGGAGATCACTGGTGTTGGGGGGGAGGGGTGGCCTTCCCTCCTCTGCTCCCTGAGAAGGAGTGAGGATGTCGGCCTTCTACTCACGTTGAGTCTTGGATCCTGGGTCGTCTCTGGTCTGGGAACTTCAGGATGAAGATGGCCGCTCCTTGTTGGTTCTTGCTGGTGTTGAGTAGAATCCGCTCTCCTGCTGCGTCTGGCTCCTTCGTCCTGGACTCTCTCTGTGAGAGCTCAATTATGGCCCCGGGGCTGTGTTCTCCACCGCGACCCTGCCGCCGCTGCTGCGGCGGCTGCTGGCATGCGCTCAGTTGTGTCTTTTTGCCTTGGCTTCCCCTCTCTTGTCTAACTCTCTGTCCTGTGATGGCACACTTGGTGTGATTCTCTGGCTTAGGACTGTTCACTGGAACTCTAAAACTACTTTCTATGCAAGAGCTTGTTCAGAGTCCAGCTTCTCCTCCGCCATCTTCCCCAAGCTCCAAATCCTCTGCACAATGGTTCTGATCTGTGATCCTCTCAAATTCTACCTCTTCAATTAGTGATGTGAGTTCCAGTAGCCTGCCCTCAGTTTAGATCGTCTAAATGAATTATTGAAGGCAATTTCACTTTAATCTCTTTTTTTTTGCCAGTCCAGGGGCTGTTATAGTTTTATTTCTAGACAAATTTTGTGTATACATGCACATTAGCATTAAAATATTACTTTTTCCCCCTTTTTTCCTTTTTAATTTTCTTGGTCAAGGGGCTTGAATTCTGGGTCTGGGCGCTGTCCCTGGCTCTTCAGATCAAGGCTAGCATGTTACCACTTGAGCCACAGTGCTACTTCTGGTTTTCTGGTGGTTAATTTGAAGTAAGAGTGTCATGGATTTCCTGCCAGGGCTAGCTTTGAATTACTATCCTCAGATCTCAGCTCCTGAGTAGCTAGGATTCCAGGCATGAGCCACTGGCACCCAGCTAAAAATGTTACTTATTTTAAGTTCTGTGTTTTAGTTGAGGGAGTAACATAAGTGTGTAGAAATTTAACTTTCAAGTTACCTCTCTAAGTAATTTCAGAATTTCATTTTCATATTGATTGCAGTTATTAATAACAGAAACTCCCAAACTAACAGAATAATCCTTCATTTTCTCCTTCCCATAGGTACTATTGGAAGAGAATGAGTGAGATCTTAGACAATATGTACTTGAAATTATAAAAAATTTATATTGATGATACATAAAGAGCCAGATAACACAACATGCTTTACATTTTCTAAAGAAAGGAATGTCATGAAAGTATATTTATTGGCTGGCTTTTCACCTGTAAAACAAAGAAAAAACAATTTCATAAAAAAGCTGAAGGGGATAAACAGCCATGAAAGTGTGATATAGCATTGTAGACTTTATGAAATGAACTGTTTCAGGTAAAGTAATACTTTGGAAAAGTTATCTGTTCACTAAATTTATTCATTATATTTTTTTAATTTTTATTTACCTGTTACTTAATATATAAATGCATACATGTGTGTGCTATATATATATATATATATATATATATATATATATATATATATATCAGCAGTATCTGTCCAGTGAACTGTATGGTTATTTATGTTTAGGTAATTTCATCATGTCAAGTCCATCAAAAAGATGGACTTCCATAAACCTTAACAACCCTGCAACACCACTGCACATGCAAACTTAAGTGTTCACCATTGTAAGCTACACCTGTGTTCTACCAAAGCTTTATATATATGGTGTTAGTTTTTCATTTAGTCTTCACACAAAATGTGTGTGCTCCTAGAAATAAATGATGGCATTTATAACTACAATGATTTAGAGTAAATCTTTACAATGAACACAAGCTCAGTATGAGTTGTTCTTTCTTTCCTTGTCTTATTTTATCTTTAGGAAGTTGATTTGAGTTTTGATGTTGTTTGCTACATAAGTATTCCACCACTGGAGTCACTCCACCACTCCTTTCTAGTTTAAGTTACTTTACGCATAGAGTAGCAATTTTTGCACCCAGCCCAAAAAGCAGGGATCAGGATTGCATTCCAATATCCCTACCTAGTAGGTTGATATGGCTGATACTTTCCTTCCTAGACCTATTCAGAACTGTGATCCTCTCAAATTCTACCACTTTAGTTAATTGTGTGAGCTCCTGTTCTCCCTACTTCTAGAAGATAGGCCAGACATAAATGATTACAGGTAATTTGAGTGAATCATGGGCTAAATATAAGTGATTTGATATTAAAGTGTAGGGTAAGTTTGAAAGTATAATCCCAGTAGTCAGAAATTTTGCTAAGTAATTTTGTTTCACATTAACAACACATCTTGACCAGAATTAAGGACTTACTTTTGCTGTCTGTCTAGTTGTATGTCATTTGGTAAAATAAACTTCATGTTGTCCATGTGGCATAAAGAACTTTGAATGGTCTGATGTGCTGGTTCACATCTATAATCATGGTTAGCAATCAGAAATAAATAGATCACAATTTGAACATAGCCTAACCAAAAATTTAAGAAGTCCCAATCTCAATAAACTAGTGAGTCATGTTGAATCATGCTGCCATTAATCTCAGCACCACAAGAAGCTAAGTCTCTGCTTTGTAACTGTTTCACTTGAGTAACTGGGACTCTTGGAGGCAGTCACCTCTATGAATGCAGAATCTGGGCTGAGATTTAGCAAGAGGAGGGAGGAGTCTGCCCCACCTTCCCAGGGTGAACCTCACAGAATGAAGTGAGCATGCTTGCTTTCCTCCTCCAAACGGCTTGAGAAGCCATGCTGCTGAGTGTTCATTATTTGATCCCAGTGACCTGTGGTAGAAGTAGAAGGAAACATTAAATAAATTTCAGATATGCCAATTGAGCTGCTCTCCCAGCCTGTGAGTTCAACTCAGCAAGTGTTCATTATTTGAGAGTTGAGAAAGTTGAGGTAGGGGAGAGAGGGAGGGTGAGTGAAAGAGAGGAGAGATAGAGAGAGAAAGACCTGGGCGCTGGTGGATCACACCTGTAATCCTAGCTAATCAGTACGCTGAGATCTGAAGATTGCAGTTCAAAGCCAGCCTGGGCAGGAAAGTCTGTGAAACCCTTATCTCCAATAAACCACTCAAAAACCAGAAGTGGCGCTGTGGCTCAAGCGGTAGAGTGCTCGACTTGAGCTCAAGAGCTGAGGGACATTGCCCAAGCCCAGAGTTCAAACCCTATGACCAACCAATAAAACAAAAAAGAGAGAGGGGAGGGAGAAAAGAAAGGAAGGAAGGAAGGAAGGAAGGAAGGAAGGATGGAAGGAAGGAAGGAAGGAAGAAAGAAAGAGAAAGAAAGAAAGAAAGAAAGAAAGAAAGAAAGAAAGAAAGAAAGAAAGAAAGAAAGAAAGAAAGAAAGAAAGAAAGAAAGAAAGAAAGAAAGAAAGAAAGAACATGACTGAGAATGAATTGTTTGGAGTCAGGAGTCATGTGTCAGAAGTACTACCTGTATTTGTTGTTAGGTTAGGTCTGCCCCAGGGCATGCAGACCCTATGCAGCCAATTCTTGGCTAAGTTTCAACCCTTTATGTGTTGCCTAGTATCTGGCACACCTGGAGGCAGCCACCTCCCCATCCTGTTAAGTCACAACCTGGTCAGCCTCTGGTCCCACTTTCCATCTGACCAGAAGTGAGTCCCAGAACTTGAAGTCACATCCAGATACAGTGTGGCCAGAGTTTCCCCCAAACAGCCACACCTCATCTGGTCCTTCACATAGATTCATCCTTGCCAGAGGTTGGATTGCCCCATTTTTTTTACATGCATTTCTACCATGTATGGCATGGGCAGCAGTTCAGTAAATAAACTTCTTTACCTGACTGAAAACCCTGTGGTGTTCTCTTCATTGGCTACCTAATGAAACTCACCAAATTAATATACTTTACACTTCAGAGTTTCTAGTTATGAATCCATGGATATTTTTGTGACACATATGAGATCAGTATCTACAAAACATATTTACTAACATCATTTAACAGTATAATTGTGCCTAGAATCTTTAATAGCAGCTTAATTAAAAATAATGTCTATTTTGTTTGCTTTGCTTTGCTTTGTTTTTGCTTAAAGTAATAGAAGACTTGGTGAGACAATCTCTGTGAAGACTCAGGGTCTGTGTTGGACTGGCAGAATGATGCTGGCTCCGGCCTCAGGATTATCTGAGGACTGTGTTTGTGTATGTGGAAAGCTCTTGGCATACCAGCCTAGAGAGGGAACATGTTCTCTCTCCCTGTCTCAAAGCTATCATGTCTCAAAGCTGAGGAAGTAGCTCTTCTGCTTACTTACGCATAGACGAACAGCTAGTCAAGCATTTTCCAGAGTAGGGGGAAATGGTTTGAGCTTGCTCTAAAATAGTTTAGATAAAAATATACAAAGATTTATCTCATAGTTTAAGCAAAATTGTATCTGTTGAAATTCTTTGTGTGAATGTCTGCTGAATAAATATTGGCAAAGATAATACTTCCTTGTCTTTAAATACCCACTAACAATAAAGCACAGCATGCAGTGGCAATTGCTGTTTGCACTCTGCAACCCCTGTGTCCTGGTGATTTTGCGACCCTTACCCAGGGACCCCAATGCCTGAGACGTTGACAACTGGCACACAAACAGGGACCCTGCAGTGTTGAATACAGGAAGGGATATTCAGGTAAGTACTTTTAATTACAGGGTGATGGAACAAGTTAAGTCTACTCCGTACTTACATATGCTAAAATATTTACTTGCTGCTTGTGGTGTAACTATTTCTTCTTTTGACATAGAAATGTGTATTAATGTATTTAGGGAATGGAATCATTGGTTCCCCGTTGATGGGGCATTAGATGTTGGTAATTGGAATTGAGTAAAGTATTGTAGAAAGAGATGTTCGAGAAGGGGAAAGGATTCCTGTTAGATTTTGGTCCATTTAGGCTACTTTACATACCCTTTTTAAAGCTTTAAATGGAAAAGATTAATAGCGGACTTAAAGAAAGAGGCAGTGCCTTCTATTGTAGGTTTACTATTGGACTCGGAGGTTAAGGATGCAATAGATAAGGCTGCATCACAATTAGGAGAAAAAACAAGAGGTAAAGAAAGCTGAAAATGAACAAACTGAAAGCGTAAATAGAATGTCTGAGCAAATGGAATTGATTTTATCAAGATTACTACATATGGAGTTAGAAATTAGCAGAGTGAAAGGATAATCTGAGAAGGTGAAAGTAAAACAGCCTTCCTCTCCTCAGCTTGCGGAAGCAATTTTTACCGCATCACTCCTTCACAAAACAGAAGGCTCAGTGAGTTTGATGAAGAAATGCCTATTTTTTCTTATCCTGTAATTTGACTACCTCCTATGAATGGTATAGCTCAACCAACCAGATATGAGGGTGTTGCTGTCGATGATATTGGTAAACTTAACAATCAGTGACTTATGGTCCTCAGTCTCATTATGTTAAGGAATTACTTAATGGGCTTGCCCGATAATTTTGCTCCCGAGGATTGGAAGATGCTTTGTAGAGCCTTGCTTAAGGAACCAGAATACCTACAATGGCAAATGTAGTTTACTGACTTATAGACAGAAAGGACTAATCAAAATGCACAGAGCAATAATCCACGCCTGCAGATCATAACCTGTCCTATGTTGAGTGGAACAGAACCATATGCAGATGCTCATATGCAAGTGAACTCTCCTGAAGAGATCCATGAGCAGTTATGAGACATAGGTATTGAGGCATGGGAGGATTCGGCTGGTAGGAGAGCATTATGGCTTCTGGACTAAAGTAATTCAAAAACCTAATAAACACTATGTTGAATTTTTATCATGATTGACACTGACCTTGGAAAATACTGTTGTGGGAGAGGCTGCACTGCAACAACTACTAGGCATGTTGGCTTATGAGAATGCTAATGAGGACTGTCAACGAGCCCTATTGCCTATTAAAGAATCTGGGGATGTAAATACATATTTAAGGGCGTGTAAAGACATTACATCCAAATCCCGGCGTTTGCAGTTGTTTGCTGAAACTATGCCCACTGCCTGGAATGCTTTACAAACCATCTAATATAAAATGTTTTGGATGTGGTCAAATGGGACATATAAAGAAGAACTGTAAAAAGGCTACTGATGTTAACAAGAGAGGACCAGGAATTTGCCCTAAATATAAAAAGGAAAGCACTGGGCAAGAGTGTATAGATAAAAAATAGACAATAAAGAATTCCTATAAAGATGCTTACCCTATGCAGGGAAACTCTCCATCTGGCCAGCCCTGGGACCCAGGATTAATAACTGAGGGTAGCCAACCATTTTTCTTCCTCGTCCCCGCCACAGCCCACAGCACCGCAATGGACATGCCAATTCATTCATCTACTGAGAGGCATATTGGTTTAAAACATGCTTGCATGTAAGTATCAATTATGGTCATTCAAAAATGACAGATGTCACCTCCCCAGACATACTAAAATCATGATTTCTAAGTAAGATAGGATTTTATGGTGGTACAAGTGTTGAGATATATGGATGAGTCTAATGTGTATCTTTCACTGAATTAGGCAGGAAGATATCCAATATCATATGGGATAAAAAAATGGTAGTAAGAAGATATACCCTTGAGAAAGATATAGGAGGCTGACAGAAGTATGGATAATTTTGAAGGATTTAGAAATGCAAGCTCAAGTATGTCTCTTTAACTGGAAGGGCAAAAGAAGGGGAAGAGAAGAAAATAACTGAAAGCAGATCATTTTCCCAACGTAGAGTATAAAAAAAACATAACCTATAACTTCCAAGTTAAAGAGAGACCAATATAATTCATCCCACTTAATTCAGATACATGCAAAATATTTACTTTGCTTTTTCCCACTTTAATGCTCCAAAATAATTGAAAACTTATATGAAACGTTATGTGATTGTCGTTACTTCAACCTGAACACTAATTGTGATGAGCCCTCTTTTTCTCAGTATGCTCTTGGAAAATACTCCCTAAATTGATGATGTTGTGACTGATTAGAGAGTCAGTGTAACAGGTTTCTATTGTATGATAATCCCAGAATAGTTTAATGCAGTTTTTTCTCAAGGTATACAAGTATATAGTCCGATGCTGTACTTTGAACACATCCTCACACCTGAGCACATTATTTGAAATTGTACATCAGCATTTCCTTGGCACATTCTATTTTGTGCCTTTGTTTATTTGCATGTTCCTTTTGATTGCTCTATTTCCATTTCATCTGTACAAACTGCTAAGAACATTGTTCAGCTACCACTTCTTGTTTCAAAACACCCAGTCTATTTATGAAGGTACTTTGTCCATGTTAACCAATAGGGTAGTACTCACTCTCTGCGTATAAAAGTTCCACAGTGTAACTCTATGCCAACATTATAAGATGTAGAATTTAAGGCGTTTTGAGACAAACAGTGATATTTGAATTGAAAGGCTTCTTAGAGACATTTTCTTGGAGCTCATTAGTTCTTCTAAGATCAGAATAAAAGCATTTGTTCCCAACATTTAAAATAAAAAGGATCTGTTGAATTAATGGATCTAGAATTTTATGGCTTCACATTCATATGTCAAAATTTCATCAATATGAATTACATCTCTAGCAGTTCACCAAACACTGTTCTTATTGAACTTGTCTATGTCCTTTTAGTTTTCAAATCCAAATAGCATATTTCCTTCAATGTCTCTGTAACAGTTTTGACCTTTTCTTCGTGCAAATTCTTTCTTTTCTTTTCGTCTGTAAATCTGTTTCGATTACTTTTTTGTTTCCTTATCTCTTTCTTCCAATCTTGTCCAGACTGGTGCTCACATTGCTACACTTATGTCATAACTTTTCTTTTCTTCTTCTCTTTAATAATGCCCCCAATTTTATCATTCTTTTTCATATTCATGGTCATGGTTATTTTGATGATATCTAAACAGATCAATCTTTGCATCTGTTTAATATAAATGTTAATGAAAGACCCTAGTCCCCTAGGATACTTTCATCAATGGGAGGGCGCCCCAGAAAACTCAGACTCCAGGCCAGGAGATGCAATAAGCAAGAGGAGTTTATTCGACGTTTGCGCAAACGGACTCTCTGTCCCGAGCAGACAGGGAGCCCCGAGCAGCGGTTACAAGCCCTTTTTAAAAGGCAAAAACCACAAGATTAATGCATAACACAAAGCATCCCATGATTGGTACATTTAAAGGTCACCATATACACCAACAATCACTTTGCCACGCGGGAAATTTTGTAACACTCTTTGTAAAATGACTGGCCCATGGTTGGTTTAAGGGGGGGTTTACATGGTTACAGGCCTATGATTGGTTGACCTTTGGCTTAGCTTATGGTCTTGCCAGGAGGTCATTATCTCAAGGTCCTGTCTGGGGAATTTCTAAATGGGAACTGAGGAACACGTACTGTCTGTTCTTTATCTACTACCACTGACCTTGTCCTGGGGCCAGCATCTGGTCCCTGAAACTTCTTCATTCATTTCTGGGAAGGGAAGGGTCAATGCTAGCGTAAGCAAGTTTACAGAAGCAGAATCAGCAGTTAGCAAGTTAGTAATAGTAGTGGTCAATTTTTTTAATCTTTCAGTTAGAACTATCAGAGAATTTTTTCCCCTAAATTGATCATTTTCACCTGTAATCCTTATCACCAAGAACATGACTAACACATTTGCCTGGCCATAGATGTAGAACCCTTTAGATTTCTTGTTACCCTTCTTCTCCCACCCATTATATAAGATGAACAATCAAGGTTTTCTCAGTTTCTGTTACTAATTTGATTTATTTTTTTGTTTTTGTTTTTGTTGGTCATGGGGCTGGAACTCTGGGCCTGTGTGCTGTCCCTGTGCTCTTCAGCTCAAGGCAAGCACTCTACCTCTTGAGCTACAGCACCACTTTCGGGTTTTCTAATGGTTTTCTTTTTACTTTCCTAGCGAGTCCATTAAACTTCCCTCTTGAATTTGGTTGTCATGAATACCCAACTTCTATGTTAATGAGGACAAACTCTAATGTAAAACTTTGTCTCCAAAAACCAGTCCAAGAAGCTGTGATCACAAATATTTGACTATACTTTTTTTTCTTTTTTTTAACCTTGAAAGTCTTTTTGTGTCTCAATTGCCAACAAAAATAAGTATTCCACCACTTTTGGGTTCAATCGTTTCTAACCTCAAAGATATATTTTGGGAACAAGATGCTTAGAGGAAACCAAAGTATACTCCACTTGTTATCTTTTCTATTAAGTCTCTCCTTAGATATAATATCAGGAAAAGTGAAGTTATTCTTTGCAAAATTATTTCAATTGATTATTTTTCTCTTGGTCTTGCATTTGTTCAACAAGATGTATCGAGGAGAATAGAGTTAAATCATCCATACCTTGGATGACAGTGTCTGTTACAAAGGACAATGCTTCTATGTCCTACTTCTATGTCCTCCTCTTAGCTCTTTCCTGATTTCCAATGAATAACAGCTTCTTGGCTTCATCTTTAGTGAATCTGAAGGACTATACGGCCTCCCCCATTGCTCCATCTTCATTGTTTCTCATTTAAAATTCTTTTAAGTTGCCTCATTCGGATGTGTAATTTATTTTCATGTCTTCATTCAATCTGTTCTTCATCGTAGTGAGGCAAATAGGCTCTGTAAAATCACTTTAGGGAACTAAAATATTAAGAGAATCTATATCAAAAAGTTTTGGCCTCTCTCCACTGTTGAAGCCAATATGCTTAGCTCGGGTTCTAAAAAGAGTTTTCTTACATTTTTCATTTCCTCAATTCTTTTCTGATCCCAAAATTTTTTGGCTTATGTAATAAGAGAAGTGTTCACTATCTCATCTTAATAAGGATATTATTTTTTGTGGGCAACATAGAAATGTGAAATCATTGGTTTGAATTATCCTATCAGATTTTTTTTCTGTGTTTCAGTGCTTCATGTGCAAAGACATTGTGGAAAGAATTACAAACAGAAAAATGTAAACCCAATACATTCTTTCATTGTTTAGGATACTTTCTCTCTAAATATTTTGACTCAAACTATATATTTCAGAGAATTACAGTTTGGTAAAGGTCAATTCACAAATTTTGATGTCTTTTTTTTTTTTAAGAACTTTGGATTTAAATTCCACTACAACCTTGTTTCACAAACTGAAAATATATTTCCTGGGTAAGGACATTTTCAAGGGAACCAGAGGATTTCCAGCAAGTTTTCTGAGGTTTATTCGTTTGTTTGTTTGTTTAATGAGCCAACTTCACCCACATTGATCTCTCTCCACTAAGTCTCCATGGATTTCTTTGCATGAAAGCCTCTTTTCCCAGGCAATTTTAAATTTTCTTAATAGGCTAAGTTGTTAAAAATCCTGAAGAATTAAAATTTACCTGTCATAATTGTAAAACTCTTTTGAAATTCCTTTATCAGAATCGTGAATTCACCAATCTTAATTCCACCTTTACCATCAGAAACAGTTAATGTTGTTTTCATGATATAGTGTCCATGCAACGATTCTTTTCCAGTGGCTTTGTTATGCATATATATTACAATATAAGCTGAAGCAGAGCAAAATGAACTCCAAGATATGAAAACAGAGGATTTTTTTCTTTTTGCGGTTGCTGTTTTTAAGGTAGTATATGATTTCTATTTTGTTTTGGGTTTTCTCCCTATGGTTTATCCCCCTGATTTTGGTACCCTGTATTTTGTGTATACATTTACCTTAATTAGGGAATGAAAGAGGAAAAACAAAATGGTGAGAAAAAAGACAAAGGGCAAACCAATGGAATAGCAATGCTGACAAGACAATATATGGGAAATGTATATATCAACTTGTGAGAAGTATTGAGGAGAAGGAAAACTGTGAGAAAAATGAGCGAGGAGGTAACAAGTATGAAAAGTTATGTATTAAGTACTTTTCAATTACTGATGGGATCATTGCAAGATATTGTTAAAGCATGCATAGATGCCTCACCAGCAGTCACTCAAGGAATGGCATATGCTGCAGCAATGAAAGGAGAATCATTCAGTGCTTATGAACAAAAATTACATAAGACACGACCTCAGGCTAGAAATGGGGTCTGTTTCTCATGTGGCCAGTCAGAACACATGAGTAAAGATTTTCAACAAAAGCAAAATAAACCTAGTAAAAATAAAAAGGGTAAAGCGCCTGGACTTTGTCCACGATGAAAGAAAGGCAATCATTGGAAAAATGAGTGTAGATCAAAATATTATAAGGATAGAATTCTCCTAACAGCAGAAGAAAAGGAGACAAAAAACAAGAAGAGGGGTGCTCCCTCCGCCCCTTAAACGAAAGAGGGGAAACACATACTGTTACACAAAAATCCCCTACGGGATCAGTTCCATTAAATCCCCTTGTCTCCTCCATTTACAGTATGGGATTTACCAAGAGCTACTCCAGGAAGTGCAGGGTTTGATCTGGCAGAAAAAAGAGATTACATCATCTCTATCATGCATGCTGTTCAGCTAATAGAAACTCAAGTTTATGGTTCTGTAATTGAAGCAACTGTGGGCTTGATAATTGGTAGAAGCTCAAATTATAACAAAACTTTGAGGTATTACTCGGAGTAGTTGATGCAGATTACCAAGGGAAAATTAACGTAACGGTAAGGTCTTTAAAAAATATGCAAATACCTATGGAGCAAAGATTAGCTCAAATCTTAATTTTAAATTATGTCCATCTTCCAAATCAAATCCTAAAACAAGATCGAGGTACAGGAGGTTTCAGTTCCACAGAAACTGTGGCCTGGGTACAATCTATTTCTAAGGATTGACCCATGAAAACTATAAAAGTGGATAGAAAGCCTATTAAAGATCTCTTGGACACAGGGGCAGACCCAACATGTATTTCAGGAAAAGACTGGCCCTCATCCTGGCCAATTATGAAGACAGAATCTACATTAATGGGATTGGGTATGGCTAACAATGTTGCTCAAGTTCAAAAATTTTAAAGTGGGAGTGTGAAAATAGATTTGGAAACTTTCAACCTTATATTATATCTTCTTTGCCCTTACATTATGGGGCAGAGACATTTTGCAAAACATTGAACTAAAATTCGTTACTGCAGATTCCTTTACTGTACAAAATTTTTCATAGGGGCCGCTGATGAGAAGTTTGCTGATACAATATCATGGAAAAATGAACAGCCTGTGTGGGTTGATCAGTGGTCCCTAACTCAAGAGAAGATACAGGCTGTAGGATAATTGGTAAATGAGCAAATACAGAAAGGATATTTAGAGGAATCCAATAGCCCTTGGAATACTCCAATTTTTTAATTAAAAAGAAATCTGGGTAATGGAGGTTGTTACAAGACCTCAGAGCCATTAATAACACCATGTATGACATGGGGGTTCTTCAGCCAAGACTTCCATTTCCTGTGGCTGTTCCTAAAGAACATTATATAATAATCATTTATTGTCAGGATTTTTTAAACAATAAAATTGTATCCTAATGATTTTCAAAGATTTGCATTTCATGTGCCCTCATGTAATTTGAAAAGGTCCTGGCAGAGATATCAGTGGAAGGTCTTGCCACAAGGCATGAAAAATTCTCCTACATTGTGTCAAAAATTTGTGGATAAAGCTTTACAAAAAACTAGGGAAGAGTTTTCTAATGCTTATATTATTCATTATATGGACGATATTTTAATAGCTGCTGAAAGTAAACATTTAACAGAACAAATTTTAACAATTAACCATTGAGCAATTAACCAACTTTGGTTTGCTTATTTTCCAGATAAAATTCAACATAATAAACCTTTAAACTATTTAGGAAAAATAATACATCGTGTCACAAAAATGAGTATTAGGCTAGATAAATTAAAAACATTAAATTATTTTCAAAAATTACTAGGAAACATAAATTGGCTTAGACCCTACTTGAAAATTACCACAGGAGAATTACACCCATTGTTTGAAGCCTTAAAAGGGGATTCTAATCCTAAATCTAAGAGACAATTCACTCCAATAATGTTAGAAAAAATTCATTGGTGGAAGAATAGTTACAAGCAAAAGTGGTCCAATTGGACTATAATAAAGACTGGGATATTATAATATTAAAGACATCTTATACAAGATGTTTATGGCAAGATGGAGTCCTGGAATGGCTTCACTTGCCTCACAGTCAGACAAGAATGATAGCTTCTTATGTATATTTGTGCAGCCAACTCATTGGCAAGGCAAGGAGTAGGTCCTGAGAGTTACTTGAGAAAGAAATGTATAATATATTTATAACTTATAATAAAAACAATTAAAATATTATTACAGAATGATGAGAATTGGAAATTAGCATTATTAAATTATACAGGACAAATAAAATTTCATGTTCCTCAACATCCTTCATTAAAATTTGTGGAAGAGGTAAAAACCATTTTTCCATTAGTGGTAACAACACTTTTCGAAGGAGCTCTAACAGTTTTTACTGATGGGTTCTCAAATGGAACTTCAGTGGTATACATTCCAGACCATTCCCTATTATTAAAAGGGATCTGACATTTCAGAGCAACAGGAAGAAATTATTGCTGTAATTTTAGCTTTAACCATATTTCGCCAGCAGCATAACATTTACACAGACTCTAAGCATATGGTTAACTTATTTCCTGCAATAGAGACAGCTCTTTTATCAGGACAATTAAAAATTATAGACTTGTTACAACAGTTACAAAAATTAATTCAACTTAGAAAAGAAAAATTATTTATTGAACACATAAAAGACATACAAATTTACCAGGTCCTCGTTCATTTGGAAATATGATGGCTGACTTATTAACTAGAGAAACCATCATGCTTTATTTGTAATTAATCACCTTAATACTAATCAATAAAATCTTACACTTATGCAAAAACATTGGAGCGAAATTGGATTTAAAGTTCAGCCAAAAGTTAAAAGGAAAGATTTGCTCAGAGGCACCTGGAAAGGGCCTGATGTATTAATCACCTCGGGAAGAGGGTATACATGTGTGTTTCCACAGGAGCCGCGTCACCCATCTGGAATCACAACCGACTTGTGTCCCCTACAAAAATAAGAGAAACCCAGGGATAAAAAACAAAACAGAAGATGCAAATGAAGAAAGCGATGCCAAAGCTCAAAAGTCTTCCCCTTTCTCCTCAATAGGCGAAGACAACAAAAGAAGCCCAACCACCCACCTGGGAATAAATTAAGAAACTCATCCATTCTGCGGAGGAGATTGTTGTTTCTACAGGAAAGACTATCACTGTTGAAAATAGGTTTCTTGCTATGCTTGCCATTATTGCTGTGCAGGCAGTGTCTGTTTCAGGAGAACAATACTGGACATATGTTCCTAATCCTCCTCTTCTACATCCAATGGGATGGGGTGGGGGGATGAGGATATAATACAAGTAATGACAAATAATAGTGACCTGCTAGGGGGTTTGGAGGACTATTCTAATTCTCATATGACTTCTCAAACAATTAATTATGAAGGAATGACAGATACCACTCCAATTTGCATAACGCTATCAGGAGAAAATCTCCACGGGTGTTGGCCTATAAACTATAGAACTTTTTTGACTGATACCCTTGATCAATCCAATGATAAAAAGTTCTAAAAAAGATTGATGTGGTAAATTGGCATGATGACATTAGGCTTTCATACTTATAACGAATCCTTTTTCATTCCCAAGAGGAATATACATTTAGGTAACTGCCTACAAAATATCATGACAAAGATCAGTTTGGGGATGTATTAATTACCTCACTGAAATGGTGAGAATGTGGATTTCTAAAGGCCTCTTTTAACAAGCCTTTGGGGCACCAGATAGTATTTTTTATTTTTCCATTGCTAACCCCGATTATGATTATGCCGCCTACTTAAAACATAATTCAGGAAAGTTTAATGGCTATGCTCCTGATAGGCACGGGGAACCCCTGAAAAGACGGCTCACTCCAGCGTGGGTGGCTTCCGTTTTGGTGAGTCACTCTCTCTTTCACAATAAAATGGGCATTCATCTGTATTTGTTTAGAATTTTTGCAAACATGATTTTACTGAAAAAGCCCAAAGAACTAAGAGTACTGCAATTGGGGTAAGAGCATGTGTAGATTATCCTATGGGAATTTTATCTAGAAAACTAGATAATTTAATCATTATTAATCAAGGAAAATCTTATTATATTAGCTGTAAGGATTATATTTTTACTAATTGTCTTACTTCTTCTCTGGATAAAACATATTCTGTAATTTTTATTTTAAAAAGACCTTCATATGTAATGTTACGTGTAGATCTATAAAATGACCCTTGGTTTAAAAATTCTGCTTTACAATTGCTGAAAATTCTGGATATTATGTTGCAGCCAAAACACTTTGTTGCGGCCTTGATTTTAGGAATAAGTGCTTTATTAACAATAATTAGCTCTTTAGCGATTTCTACAGCAGCCTTAGTAAATGAAGTAAACACTGCTCATTTTGTTACTGATTTAAACAAATATGTTTCATTAGCCCTAGCAGAACAACAAATTATAGATAAAAAGTTAGAAATGAAAATAAATCTTCTGGAGGAAGTGGTTCTGGCTATAGGTCAGGAAGTTAAAAATTTAAAAACACAACTCTCAGTTAAATGTCATGCTAGTTTGAAATATATCTGTGTTACTGTTCTAAAATATAGCTTTTCTTTTCATCGGAATGCCACCAAAAATCATTTGTTAGGAGTCTGGAGAGATAAAGATATCTCTCATGTTATGGAGGCTTTACAGGATAAAATTATAGCAGTTAGTAAAGCTCATTTAGATGTAAAAATCTTACAATCTTTGGCAGCATTACGTGGAGGCTCTCAATCCTCTGGATTGGATTAATGTAATAATAATAAATACCATTGTCAGATCAATTCTTCCAATTCTTATTCTTATATTTCCAGTCATTTTCCGGATGATCTTTAGATTTATCTCTTCTGTGCACCAAGACATTCATGAGCTTCAATTAAAAAATAAAAAAGGAAGAAATGCCATGACACCTCCTGCTGAATCTGCGTGAGAGATCATGCCAGACAAAGCATAAGCTTCATGGAAGCATGCTTGCAGGAAGGGGTGTTGGTTCAAGGCTTCCTCTATACTTGGCTGCACCTTTATTGCCTCTACCTTTATTCTAACTATATTTTTCTTGGCTGTACATTTGTTTCCTTTATTCTTGTTTTGGCTATTTTTCTATTGATCCACGAACAGAGCATGTGAAGCCACTTACCCTCGTGCCTATCCTTGCTATTCTCTGCTCTCTCTCTCTACTTCTACTCCTCTTGCAGGCCGCCTCACATCCTCTGTGCATGTGCATCTGCCCCTGTGAGACCCTGGCCACTGCTGACACCACATTGAGGCCCCTGACCCTCTCTCCTCCTCCCCTGTGCCCAGTCCCCTCTTCCCCTTGGCTCCGCCCCCTACCCTTGCCCAAAAGATCAGCCCTGACTGGGCCCTAAGGCTTCCAGGCCATGGGAATTACAGCCTCACCTCAGCTCTGCATTCCCCGCCAACCCTAGCGCTTGCTCAGGGGATCGAATCTCCCCTCAGCCCCACCTCTAGAGGAGACTCTCCTCCAAGCCTCTCCACTCCACATATCAAGAACGTGCACAGTGACCCAGTTAGAGAGAGAGACAGAGAGAGAGACTGAGAGACTGAAAGAGATTGTTGGGGAAAACTACCTCTCAAGGACTCAGAACATAGCACACTTTGGGATGACTCAGCACACAGCATACTTCAAAAAACAGCACAAAGCACACTAAGTAACAGACTCAGCACAATTTGTCCTTTGAAGGACTTAGCATATAGTAGCCTTTGGGATGACTCAGCACACAACACACTTTGAAGGAGGGAGTCCATAGCACGCCCTGTATAGGACTCAGTGCATGGCATGCTTTGAAAAACTCAGCACATAGCACTCTTTCCCAGGACTCAGCATATAGCACCCTGTGTTAACACTATTTAAATACTTATACTTCAGCAGAAAAGCAACATGTTTAACAACTGTTAAAAATAAAGTAATAAATCAGAATATATTACTATACTAATCATTGAATGGCTTTTTAGTGGCAGTCAAACATGTAAGAAATGAGGTAATATGCCATTTGTTTGCACTTAATAAGTGAGAAAGAATTTTCTAGGTCTTTTAAAACATATCATAAGTTTAATGAAGAAACTATTCTGTCATGTCATATGATAATCAGATAAAGATGATATTAGAGCAAAGAACAGATTGTACTAAGTTTTGGGATGTCAATGTATGTACTTATTTTGGTTTTGGAAAATTGTGAGGATTTCAAATTGGGGTATTGTTCTTGCTAGGCTGGCATTATGTCAGTGGTTAATTTTAGGATAAGGGTTCCCTTTCCACAAAAACATGCACCTGATCTGTCCTTTTAAGTTTCCCATCATCAATTGCATCAGAGTTGCACACCAACTTGTCTAGCTTCCTGGATCCTGCAGTCCTTCCAATGTTAGTCTCTAGATAGTGCAGGATGGTGGAAATGATCTAATGCACCCAGCTATAGATTGAGAAGGAACTCCCCTAAAATTTGGCCTGGTTTCTGTTCTCAAGCCTCCTAAGTAGTTAAAAGTACAGATTGGAGCCCCTGGTGCCAAACAGTAACAGTATTTTTAAAGCAATTAGACATTTATATGACACGTTTGTGATTACCTCAGGAAAGGAATAAAAGAGCAATGAAGCATAGAGGACAAACAGAATTTTAGCTAGCTACTCAGAGGGTGAATCAGTTTAGCTAGCTACTCTGGAGGCCGAGATCTGAAAACCACTTTTCAAAGCCAGTACAATCATGAAAAAACATGTGATTATCTCCAAAAAACCAGAAGTGCATCAGTGGCTCAAGTGGTAGACCACTACTTTGGGCACAGATGCTTAGAGCAGGAATGATGAATGCATGCTTGAGCACATGAACATGCACGTGTGTGTACAGGCACGTGTGTGCACACACACACACAAATGAGTATTTCAATGCAGAGTTCTTTATTTTTTTTACCTTGCTGTACTTTATTTCCCTGTATTAGTTCACAAATTAACAAAATCAGCTAAGCACCTATTTACATACAACTCATCATGTTTCTCTAAAGTCTACTCCCTTTTGGGCAGCCTGCTCTTATTTGACCCAAAAGTAAATTATTCAAGAGATCAATTCATCTCCCTCATCTCTGTAATGTTAGATGATTGTTTAAGTTCTTCCTAGCAATATAATTTTGTGAAATCCTACATCAAGCAACATATTTCTTTCATGAAATGGGAAGCCTCTGGAAAAAAATAAACTATAGGTTTTACTCCTCCTGGCAAGCATCTGGAAATTTATTATCTTCATATAATCAATGATATGTCTGTGTATGCCAAAAACGGCTGTGAAAATAAAAAGACCCTTCTAAGCACATAGAATTCGTATACCATTAATAGGTATGAAGGTTTTTTTTTTATTATTCTGAAAATACCATACAGAAGAGTTTCAATTACATGGGCAAATAATGAGTACATTTCTTATCAAGCATTGTTGCCTCCTCTTTTGTTTCCACTTCCTATCACTTTCCATCTCATCCCTCCTGCCCCTCCCCCCATTATGCCCCTCCTTGTGAAAATTTTAAAGTTCATTTTTCGACAAAACATCTTGTACATCTCATTGTTACAATGGGTCCAACTCTATCCTTTTTTAAAAGATTTTTTTTTCTTTCCCTTCCACAAACTATACCAACATAAAATACAGTGAAAACAGGAGCTGTATTGTGGGGAAGGGACATACAAAGCAACAAAAATTCATCTTATAAATAGGTTAGAAACAATCGCATGAAAGAAAAAATATTTGAATGCTTATCTTGGGGTACATTTCACCTAACATCAACGAATCTGACCTTTTCTGCTTGTCTCAGACATATCCTATTTATTACCAATAAGGGAAACCATGGGGCCTATGTGTACTTGGACCTGGCGTAATTCACTTAATATAATTTTTTCCAAGACTTTCATTTTCCTAACAATGGGGCAATGTCATTATTTCTGATGGAGGCAAAAATTCCATTGTGTATATATACCACAATTTATTGATCCATTCATCTACTGAGGGGCATGTGGGTTGGTTCCAAGCTTAGCTATGGTAAATAATGTTGCCATAAACATAGTTGTGCTGGGAGCTTTAGTGTGGTCTTCTTTGTGATCATTTGCGTAAATGCCCAAAAGTGTGATTCCTGGGTCATAGGGGAGCTCCATATGAAGTCTTTTGAGGAACCTCCATACCCCTTTCCAAAGTGGTTGAACAAGTTTACACTACCACCAACAATGCAGTAGGGTTCCCCTATCCACATCTCCTCCTGCATGTTGTTATTAGAGTTCTTGATTATAGCCATTCTAACTGGGGTGAGGTGGTATCTCAATGTTGTTTTGATTTGCATTTTTTATAGCTAGGGAAGTTTAGCATTTCTTCATGTGTTTATTGTCCATCTTTCCTTCCTCTTCAGAGTAGTTTCTCTTTAAGCCTTTAGCCCACTTATTTATTGGGCTGTTGATTCTTTTAGGATTTGTTTTTGGGGGATTTAATTTTTTGGAGTTCCAGATATATTTTAGATATGAGACCCTTGTCCATTGTATGGCTAGTGAAGATCTTCTCCCAATTTGTGGACATTCTATGGATCTTGCTAGCTATGTCCTTTGCCATTTGTCAACCTTTCTATGATTTGTTGTGTTTCTGGGTCTCTATTAAGCAATTTTCAGCCTGTACCAAGGAGATCTAGGGTTTCTCCTATTCCATCCTGTAATGTTTTCAGAGTGTCTTCATATTGTGAGGTCTTTGATCCACTGGGAGTTGATTCTGCTACAGGGTGATATATAAGGATCTAGATTTATTTTTCTACAAGTAGTTAACCAATTTTGAGAGCACCATTTACTGAAGAGGCTGTCTTTCTTCCATTCTATTTTTTCAGCTCCCTTATCAAAGATTAGGTGGCTGTAGGTCTTTAGGTTCATTTCAATTCTATTCCATTTGTCCTGAGGTCTGTTCTTGTGCCAGTACCAAGCTGTTTTGCTTACTATGGCTTTGTAGAAGAGTTTGAAATTTGGTACTGATTTTCCTCCAACACTGTTCTTTCTGTTAACGATCGTTTTTGCTATTCACGGTCTTTTATTGTTCCATATGAATTTTTGGATTGCCTTTCCTATGTCCTTGAAGAATGAGGTTGGAATATTGATAGGTATCACATTCAATTTGTAGATAGCATTGGGAAGTATTGCCATTATCACGATTTGATCTTTCCAATCTAGGAACATGGGAGTTTTTCCACTTTCTAAGTTTGTTTTGATATCCTTTTAAAGGTATTTAAAGTTTTCATCATAGAGGTCCTTCACTACTTTGATTAAGTTAATTCGTAGGTATTTTATTTTTTGTGGGGCTATTACGAATGGAGTGCTTTCCTAATTTCAGCCACACTTTTCTCATTGTAGGCATTCAGAAAAACCATTGGTTTTTGAGGGTTAATTTCATACCCTTCTAGTTTGCCCAAGTTTTGAGTAACCTTGAGTAACTTGGAAGTGGATTCTTTAAATACAAGATCATGTCATCTGCAAAGAGGGAAAGTTATACTTCTTCATTCCCTATTGGGTTCCTCTTTATGTTTGAATTGAAGAGCAGTAGAGAGTGGGCCTCCTTGTCTCGTTCCAGAGTTTAGAGGGAATAGCTTTAGATTTTCACCATTGAGTATAATACTTTCTGTAGTTTTGTCATGCACAACCTTAATTGTATTGAGGAATGTTCCATAGATTCCTAATTTTTCCAGGACCTTCACCATAAAAGGGTGTTGGATCTTGTCAAAGGCTTTTTCTGCAACTATGGAGATAACCATGTGGTTCTTATCTTTGCTCTTGTTGATGTGATGAATTATGTTAATTGATTTGTGTATGTTGAAGCAGCTTTGCATCCCTGAAATGAATCCTGTTTTCTCATGTTGTATGATTTTTTGCATGAATTGTTGAAGTTGATTAGCCAAAATTTTGGTGAGAGGCTTTGCATCAATGTTCATCAAAGAAATGGGTCTATAGTTCTCTTTCTTTGATGAGGGTTTGGGGATTTGGGTTATGATGGCTTCATAGAAAGAGTTCGGTTAGTGAACTTTCTCTTTCAATTTCATTGATGATTTGGAGGAGTATTGGTGTGAGTTCTGCTCTGAAGGCCTTGTAGAATTCTGCTGTAGAACCATCTATTCCTGGGTTTTTCTTAGATGGGAGTTATCTTATTGCTCTTTCTATTTCAATGCTTGATATGTGCCTGTTACGATGGTTTAACTCATCTTAGTTTCAGCATGTCAATATTTGCCAGGAAAATGTCCATTTCTGCCAAGTTCTCAAACATATTTGCATAAAGTTTTGAGCACCATTCCTTTATAATGTTCTGAATCTTGGTTGTTTTTGTAGTGATGTTTCCATTCTCATCTCTGACTTTATTAATTTGGGTGTGTTCTCTTCTTTTTCTTTTTTAAGGGTCTGTCAATTTTGTTAATTATTTTGAAGAACCTTCTGATTTTGTTGATTCTTCATATTTTTTTTTTGGATTCTAATTCATTTAATTCTGATTGATTTTTAATTCTTTCTTTCCATCAACTTGATTGGGGTTTATCTTGATTCACTTTTTCAAGGAGTGTCAGAACTCATTAAATTTTTGATTCCAGGTCTCTCCAATTTGTTAATATAGGAACTCAGAGCTATATACTTGCCTCTGAATCGTTCCTTTTCTGTGTCCCAGAGGAGCAGAAAATCTCTGTGCTAGTTTTTCTTGAATAATATGAACATTTGAACTTCGATTCTAAGCTCTTCCATGACCCACTGGTGTTTGAACAGTGTGTTTTTCAGCCTCCATCTTTTACTGGACTTTCTTTGGTGGCTTTTTGTGTTGAGTTCTAATTTTATTCCCTTTTGGTCTGATAGAATGCAAGATATGAATTCAATGTTTCTGAATTTTGACAAGTTTGATTTGGAAAATGTTCCATGTGCTGCTGAGTAAAAAGTGTACTCTTATGCTGCTGGATGAATATTTGCTAGATGTCTGCTAAATCAGTTGATGTATGCACTTGTTTACATCTGCGGTTTCTCTGTTGAGTTTTTGCCGAGTAGATCTATTTAGTGGGAATAGTGGCTTGTTAAAGTCCCCAACAATTAATGTCGTTGGATCTATGTGAAATTTATAGTAGTATTTCTTGTATAAATTTGGGTGCACTATTGTTTGGCAAATATTTAGAATTTTAATATCCTCCTGAAAGAGATATCCCTTAATTAGTATGTAGTAACCTTCTTTATCTCTTCTCAATAATGTTAATTTGAAGTCTATTTTATCTGATATTAGGATTGCAACTCCTGCCTGTTTTTGGGGGCCGTTTGCTTGGTAGATTTTGTTCCAGCCTTTCACTTTCAAAATGTGTTTGATTTTTATGGGCAAGTTGTGATTCCTGAAGGTAGAAGATAGAAGAATCTTGCATTTTAAACCAACTAGACAGTCCATGTCACTTAATTGGAGAGTTACATCCCCTAATATTGAGAGAGAGGACTGAGAGGTATTTGGGTGCTCCTGCCATTTTATCCACCTTCTTGGGTACTGCGCCTACTGGATTCTTTCTCTGGTTCTTGGATTCTGTTTGTATGTGGTTTCTTGGCCTTTATTGTGGTCTTGTTGGTTTTCTATGTTTAGGACATCTTTTAGTATCTTTTGTAGAGATGATTTGGTGGAGATATATTGTTTGTTTTTCTTTGCTATGGAAGATTTTTATTAGACCTTCAATTATGATTGAAAGTTTAGCTGGGTACACTATTCTTGGTTGATAGTTGTTTGTCTTTAGAGCATGGCATACACCATTCCAGGCTCTTCTTGCTTTAATTGTCTCTTTTGAGAAATCTGAGGTGATTCTAATTGGTTTTCCTTTATAGGTGACTGATCTTTTCTCCTTGACAGCGTTAAGGATCTTTTCCTTGGTCTGAATTGATCCTGTGTGGCTTATAATTAATTGGACGATGGGAAGTCTTGTTCTTGTCTGGTCTATTTAGAGTTTTAAAAGCTTCTTGTATCTGAATATGCCTATCTTTTTGCGTGTTGGGAAGTTCTCTGCTGGGATCCTGTTGAACAAATTTTCTGGACCATTACCTTCTGTCTCTATATGCTCCTCTACACCCATTTCCCTCAGATAAGTCCTTCTGATGGTGTCTTCCAAGTGTTGAATAGATCTATCATATTTCTTGAATTTGTCTTGGATAGTTGTATGTTCTTTCTCTATAATACCTAGGCTGTCTTCAATGCTGGAGATCCAATCTTCTGCATAGTCTAACCTAATGTCAAGACTTTCTACTTTATTTTTCATTTCTTTTCCTTTTAATTGGTTGGCTGTTATGGCTTCAAATTCTTTGTTGGAGCTTTGTTTTAGATCTTGTATGAAATTCTTTACTTCCTTAATTTGGTGTTCAGTGTTTACTCTCAAATCACTTAGTTGATTGGTTATGGTTTCCTTGGACTCCCATTCCTTCTGTTGGGATCTATTCAACATTCCCTTTGTGGTCTCCCTGACTCCTTTCAGGTGACTGTTTATGGATTCCATGAATGGCTCTATTGATCTTTGTCTATGCTCATCCAGCTCTTGCAATTCTTGTATTACTCTTTGATTAGATTTCTCACGTTCATGTAACTTCTCTAGTTCTCTTTGACTGATCTCTGCCTGCTCACACAATTCCTTTATTTCTCTTTGAGTATTCTCAACCTGCTCACGCAATTCCAGTATCAATCTTTGAGTAGCTTTCTCAAGCCCATGAGCTTCCTGTTTAGATCTTTGGTTTGCCTCCTCTCTCTCCCTAACACGTTCACACTGAGTCCTTTGCAGGGTTTCAATCTTTTCATTCACCATGTTTACCAGTAGTGTTTGTAGAGCTTTTTGGGAACTCTCGTCTGGATTATTCATTATCTGTTCTGTCACCTGATTATCTTGAGTGGGAATTGAGATACCCGGACTTGCCATTTTCCTTGTGTTTTTCTTGCTTGTTCTGCCCATTTGGGATGAAAGTAATGCCAGTTTTGTGCTAGAACACCATTTTAAGGCAAGCATCAACCAAAGTCCTGTAATTGCATAGTCAAATGTTTGAAGATACAATCTAGTTCAACAGATACAGTCCATTCAACATTAAACAACTATGTTTAAATGGGCTAAGAATACCAAAGAATAATTTGACAAACCAGAAATTATTATGTTTAGGGAGAAAGGTGGGGAAAACAGCGTTAGAGGAATGTGGAAAGGTAAAAGGAAAGTGAAATTAACCAAGTCCTAATCTCACAGAGGGAAATGGATTGGAAAGGATGATAGAAAAGAGAGAAGAAAAAATTTTTAAAAAGAGACAAGAAAAAATGGAAAGACAAATATTTAAATTTAAAAAGTGAAACTCTTAAAAGTAATGAAAATTTAAAGAAGTAAAATTGAGAGATGAACATGGATGAGAGGAGGGGAGGGATAGAAAGGAGACCTGAAAAACTAAAAAATAAAAATACTTCAAATAATTTATAGGTATAAATAAATAATACTGTTATTAAGGAATTTAATCCTAAGAGGTTTTGAATTGAGTGATACGTTTTTGGATTAAGAATGTACACAATTGTGGATAAGGTCTTATAATCAATGACAGGTATATAGGAGGTGAACAGAACAACAAATAATTCATGCAAAAAGAACAAAAGATGAAAAAGTAAAACGAATGAGAAAGAAAGAACAAAAAAGACCAACAGGTCAGTAAACATTTTTTTTTTATAAAGCACACACACACAAACACACACAGGTCAGTAAACATTTTTTTTAAAAAAGCACACACACACACACACACATACACACACACACACACACACACACACCTAAAATAAAAGTTATAAGAGGAAGAAAAAAAGATTAATGAAAACAATTTTTATCATTAAAAAGTAAAAATTTAAAAAGATACAAAAAAGACTTCTTTGATTTTGTTTTTGGGGGGTTGATGGGAAGATCCTGTATCTCCCTTGTGTCAGTAACCAGTCTCTTGGTGGAGTCTCTGGTTTGCTTGTGGTGTTTGGTTTTCTGTGGCTTGATTGGTTTCTTAAGTCAGTTTGTTTGGGCAGGCAGAAAAAATTCTGTTGGTTTACCCAGAAGTTTGTGATCGCCTCCCAGGCTAGTTCAGTGGGAGGGAGATCTGCTTTCAGTATCACAAAAGAGGGAGGTGGCTGTTTCCTCTAGTTTGGAGTTACTGTAATAAGGCTGGGTTCTGGGTAAAGTTGAGGCCTTTCAGCAAACAGTAGCTTTTCCCTGAGGGGCTAGCTTCTGAGACATTCATAAAGCCCAGCCTGGAGCCATTCTCAGGGTTTATTTTTACTGAGTTTCAATTGATTGTCAGGGCTGTTGTAGGGAGGGGCAGCCTCTGGCTCTGTTTACCCAGTGAAGAAAGCCACTCCTTTGTGGGATTAGCTTTCTCTGCCTTGTTGTTGTGACTTTCCCATGGGTGGAGTTGAGAATGGCAGGTCAGGGTAGGTACTTGTGACTAGCTAAATGACTCTTTTGTTTTCATCAAAGAACTGAGTTGGATCTAGCTACTTAGCCAGGCTTTTGTCTACATCAAAGGTGGATATCTCCAGTGTTTGGGTGAGGGGTGTCCTTCCCTCCTCTGCTCCCTTTGAGAAGGAGTGAGGATGTTAGTTTTGTACTCACGCTGGAGTGTGGGTTCCTGGGTAGCCTCTCGTCTGCTATCTGCAGGATGAAGATATCTGCTCCTTGTCAGTTCTTGCTCGTGTTGAGTAAAATCTGCTTGCCCACTGCATCTGGCACATTTGTCCCAGACTCTCTGGGTTGTAGTTATGGCAGCTATGGATGGCACCACAGCCACCACAGCAACCTCAGCCATGGCTGCTGGAAAATGCTCAGATCTGTCTCCTTACCTGGATTTTTCCTCTCTGCCCAAACTCTCTGTAATGTGATGGCACACTTGGTGTGCCTAGGACTGTTCATTGGAACACTAGAACTGCTTTCTTTGCAAGAGCTTGTTTAGCCACCAGATTCTCCTCCGCCATTTTCTCGAAATTTCTGAAGGTGTTTAAATATTACTGGAATTGTTTTGGAATAAATAATGTTCACCTTGACTATCTTGAGAAAGAAGAATTGGTTTCTCAGCACTATAGGTAAGAACTTGAGTGAAAGAAACAAAAGGAAAAATGAGGAACAACTCAACACATACATTCAAAAGAAACAAAACCCAAGAAAACACCAATTAATTCAGTACTCAAGAACCTGCAGGAAATGCAAAGATTTTTTTAAAAAATAGCTATGATAAGCTTATGAAAATCCTGACTACGAGGGAGTCTACTATTGTGAGGATAGTGGTTAAAGCTCAGACTGGACAGAAAGATCTGTACACAATGCCAGGCACTTGTTATTCTAAATTCCAGGAAGAATAACATAAAGTAGACTGAGCCCACGATCATACACAAGTAGGAAGGAAGATTCTATCTGAAAGTTAATCAGGATAATTTAGGGCTGGGGGCATGCCAAAGTGGTAAGAACAACCATTTAGGAGACACAAGACACTCAATTCAAATTCCAATCTTATGTGTATTAAAGAAAAAAAGCTATGACTTTAAATAATGGGAATAATTGCAAGATTTGAATATTTGAGTGGAGAAAAATCCATGAGAGAGGTAGAGTTTACCCATGTTGTAATACTTTCTACTTAAGTGATAATATTATGTGGTACTCCAGACATAACAGAGTTACCTTGCAAATGAGCATGGATGTGCATTTGTGTGAAGGAAATACTCTATTTACATAAGTGTAAATTAAATACTTTTTGGGGGTAGATTTTAGTTCTTGTACTAAGAGCCTGGGTGATATCTCTGAGTCTTTTCACTCAAGGCTATCACTCTACTACTATGAGTCACAGTTCCAATTCTGATTTTCTGTTGGTTGTTTGGAGATAAGAGGCTCATGGACTTTCCTGACCAGGATGGTTTCAAACCATGATCATCAGCTCTCAGCCTCCTGAGTAACCAGGATTCCAGGCCTGAGTCGTCCATGTTTTTAATAATTTAGTAAATTGTACAGTTACAGAAGTTATAATTTATCATTATAACCTTTATAATATATGTGTTTATATTTATATCAATGCATACATATAGAAATATTTTAACATATTTTGTATCTACAGTAGATTTATGAAATCATCCTTCATTATAAAATAACATGGAAACAAGTTTAATGAGGAGCAAAACAAAGGGAATTGTCACATGTTTCTTGTTGTTGAATGAAATATGAATTGTGAGAATCAGTTTGAGAAAACCATTTAACAAAATGGATAATGGCTATTAATTCCAATCCCTTTATTTGCCCATATTGTGCATCCTCACACATGAGTGTCAAAGTCAAACCACACTTTTTTGCCTTTGTATTTAAATCACATGTTATAATTTAGGGGATAGGTGAAGTAATCAAATAAAGATTAAAATGATACTAAGTGAGGCTATGAGTTAGAGCTGAAAATTATTTTAAATATGATAATATCTAATTTAATCCCATATTTTTTACTTTTGCTCTATTGTCATATACCTCATTCCCACATTAGGAAAGTACATAGAAGGTTCTCACTAAATTATGTGGAAAATTATGAAAAATGTATTAAAAGAATATGGGCACATCGGGGCTGCGAAAGTGGCTCAGTGGTAGAGCTCTTGCCTTGCATGCCTGAGGCCATGGGTTTGATTTCTCAGCACCACATACGCAAAAAGAAGAAAGCCAGAAGTGACGCTGTGGTAGATTGCTAGCCTTGAGCAAAAAAGCTGAGGGACAGCACCAGAGGGGCCCAGAGTTCAGGCCCCTCGACCGGAAAGAAAGCAATAACAACAACAAAAGAATATGGGCACAGTCTGGTTTTAGCTGATTGGTACCTGTCGGGGGTAGTGTGTTTTTGAGGACCTGAAAAACGTTGTGATGTAGATGAATGAAGGGATGTGCTAATTCTGGAAAATTGGCTAGATGATTGCTCCCAGAAAAAAAGTGATGAATTTTCCCAAAAGGTTAGAGTAAAATCACTCTCACAATCATGTTCACTACTGCACTATTCACCGTAGAGAATTTATGGAAACAGCCCAGATGCACTTTAGCAGAGGGATGGTTGGAGAAAGTGTTGCACATATACACAATTGGATTGCACCCATCCATTATAAAGACTGTTACAGCATTTGCAAAGAAATGGATAGAACTAAAATTATGTTAAATAAATGAAGTCACAGCCAGACACAAAAAGAACGCGTATTTAGAAGCCAGAATTTTATGCAAGTTAAAAAACAGTATTAATCAAAGCATGCTATTTGTAGAGGAGTATTTAACAGGTGTAATTTCTTATAAAATTGAACTTTTAATCCAACAAAATGAATACCAGGAGGCTACCACTTGGAAAATGTGAGGGAAAATCAAAGGGAAGAAATAAAGAGACTTATGGAAGTAGAGAGTGAAGCCATAATATTCAATGCAGATAGTATGAAACTAATAAAAACGAAAGTGGGTTGAGGTTTGGAAGGATGTGAGAAAGTTATGTAGAGATCCATTGTATTTATAAACTGATTCTTTGAATGGAAAACATTTCGTACACCTATTTAATAAAAATATAATTAAAAACAATGGAGACATCTGATCTTAAACCATGAGTCAATATTATACTTGCCTTCTCAGAAATTTTCTTTGCAGGTATTTTCCTCATAATGACAGAAAAGTGAACAACGCAATGTATATCAATACATCACTTTGCATATCCTAAATAGACAATATAAAAATCACAGTAAAAATATTAGAATATATCACATGATAAAATAAAAGGTAGAAAGTATCAAACTCTGATTGTTTTTCCAAGTACTTTACCTTTGGTATCTAATTTAATCCTCACAATAATCCCATAAAGTGAAACTATTTCTATTTTTAATTCTAAGATGATGATATTTAAGTCTTCAGAGTTGGAATTACTAGGACAACATTCTACACACGGTAAGTGTTAGCCTGCGTTCCATTCCCACTATATGAACTAACCTCATTCTATTTTATAACTAAATACCAGCACTCAGTCTACTAATTCTAGGAAAATTCCCAAAATTATTGTGCACACTCTAATAATATTTCCTTTATCTTTGTTAGAAAATAGGTAACTAAGACGGACACTGGTGGCTCATGCCTATAATGCTAGCTACTCAGGAGGCTGAGATCTGAGGATTGTGGTTCAAAGCCAGTTTGGGCAGGACAGACTGTGAGACTCTTATCTCTAATAAACCACTAGTAAACTGGAAGTGGCACTGTGGTCCAAGTGGTAGAGCGCTCGCCTTGAGTGGAAGAGCGCAGGAACAGCACCCCAGCCCAGAGTTCAAGCCCCATGACCAACAACAACAAAAAAAGACAAAAAGTAACTGTAAGAAGAAAACTCCATGTTCATAATCAATTTATATCTCCCTAGTGAAAGGAACTGCTAAACTATAACATTCTTGATTTCTAGCTCAAAATAGTAGAAATCATATTTTATGCCTTCACTCAACACTGCACTGCCTGGGGACCCCATCTCTGGTTAACACAGTCTTACTGAAAGAATGACCTGCCCAATTCCTGATGGAAACAGACTGCAGGCCTTTTGGAGCAATCGTTTCCACATTGTAGCTCACCTAAATTTTTTACCATTTGAAGTATTTTGATTGCTTTTTATACCCACCATTTTGAGAGAAATGTACTACTTTAAAATGTTATTAAAGAAAGAATGATATAAAATCACATTTGACCCCAGATAAATATTTTACCTTTCATATACCCAAAAATGCAGTCTTACCTATCATTAATGTTAGGAACGAGAGGTTAAAAATCATTGACACCAAGACCTAATTATGAATTAAAGACTCTCCAACTTGTGAATACAATTGGTTTAAAAAGACATCAATACTACTGCATTTTTAAGTCCCTATGATAATGATAATGATTCGTTATGATCATCATAATGATAAACTATTAACACTTAAAAATAACTCATTTTCTTGGGAGTAGGACGAAAAGCACAAGGTTAATCCTAATTATTTTAAAAGACCTTTATTTAAAAGTTCACTCAAAACTATAAAGATTCTAAAACTAACTGAAATAGAGAGGAAATAATTTAACTGCATCATCTACATTCAATGGACTATTAATAGAAAACAAAATTATACTAATAATTAGCTTACCCAATTCACTTAATTCTTTTATTCTATTCCATTTACATTCATAAAAACTGGGTTTTCATAAAATGAAGCATAAAAAAGCATATATACCCACTTACTTTTTCAGATCTTCACAATATTTCAGAAATTTTAGCTCTACAGTCAATGAACTGAAATAATACTAAAATATTCAAAGGATTTTCAGAAATTGCAAGACTTGCTCTGAGATGTTATGTATATTGGAACAGATATTCAAAAAGCCTTATTTGTTAAAGTTGCCGTAGTTTCTCCCACAAAAAAGCCATTAGTAAAGATACCTGTGCATGTACAAAACACCTTCAAATGCATCCACAATATGGACATAACACTTGCTTTTTGTTTGTTCGTTTTTGAAAGGAATATCTAACAAGCATATCCACAATACTTATTTTCAATGAATAAGATGGGATATTAATATGGGTTGGATTATCTCTTAGTGAGAATAGATATAATCTTGCAAAGAAAGTGATTTTCAACAGAAATCCGGAAAGAGTTTATCCAACTTGTGTTTCACAGGAATAATCAGAGAGTAATACCTGTTTGGTCAAGTCGGTCCAAATCACTCTATGAGTGTATCTTAAAAGTATAACCAATTTAAGAGGTCAAATACGTATTTTGTACTGACAATCATCTTATAGCAACAACTTATTAACTAATTATGTCTGTATCTTCTTACCTAACATACAATAAGAGCTGAAAGCTGTCTCTTTTTCTAACTTAATATTGTAAATGCTTTGATTATGATGTTATTATTAGACAAATAATATGTACAAAGGCTGGTTCCACTGAAATGACATGACAGAACACTGATAAATAAAAACATTGCAACACAGTTAGCTTTTTTCAGCCTCACCCTGTCCACATTGGCAAGCAACATTGCAACAGCACACGCACACATATACACATACACACATGTTCGCACATGTACACACACATATACACGCATGCTAAATTCAGGGTTTATTGTACCAAAAAGTCCACATAAAATATTAGTGATTAGGACAAATGATAATATGCCTTATTACAAAATAATACATAAACCATTACCACGCATGTTACATTTTACCTGCCTCTCCACATGTGACCACTTAATTTAGTTTTAATTAATTAATTACCTTATTAATTAATTTATTTGTTTGGTGCTACTACTAGGGCTTGAACTCAGGGCCTGGCTTTGACCCAGAATTTATTTTTTGTTTCCGTTTTCTCAAGGCTAGCATTTTACTGCTTGTACCACAGCTCCATTTTTAGGTTTTGCTGGTTACATTCAAATCAGAATCTAATGGACTGTTTTTTCTTGGTCTGCTTTCAAACCACAATGCTCAGATTTCATCTTTCTGATTAACTACTACTAAAGACATAAGCCATCAGTGTGGCTTCTACTTTTTCCTATATAGTTATCTAATGCACATACTTAGATGGTAATTTTAAAATGAGAGTATAGAAGCAAGATGTACAGTGATGATACTGTCCTGTCAGAAATTCAAGTTAGTAATGTAAATTTATTCTTAAAACCATACACAAAAAATACCATGATATAGTGTAAGAGAACTCACTATTAAACGTAGGAGCCTTAAGAGCTTTCTAATAGATCCATTATTTATTGGTACCCAACATTAGAAAAATGTATGCGGCATTGGTAAAATAGAAGTCCTTTGCATGACTACATACATTCCTTGTTTTTATAAGACACTTGCTTTCATCTAAAAAGTAGGCCTGTCTATTGTCTTCATGTGATTTTGATGATTGAAAGTGCTTAGTGAGAAGGTCAAAATGTATTAGTAGTCCTTCACTATCAATTCTCATTTTCTTCTTGGAGAATATAATAATCAAATCAATAGTTCAGAATCGGCAAGCAATACTTCAGAATCATGCTTCCAGTGCAAGTGGATCACCAGTAAGAAATCCTCAATACCAATTTCCACAAAGTTTTGTCACAGATACAATCTCCCTGCCTTCTCTAGCTGCTTTACTACCCTCTTATTCCTTCATTGTACAAGAAAAGTATGATTCAACTGATTTCATTCAGATCTGTTACTAGAACTATCAAGGATTTATTTTACTGTCTGTAGTTTGGTAAAGTTATGTCTCTTTACTTAGGCTACTAAAAATGTATTTACTAACTTCAAGTAAATACATAAATTCGATTTCCATCTCTTTTAAAAATAAAATTTTGTTTGCTCTACAAATTGATCAGAGGCATGGATTATGTGGCTAGCAACGTCATTACACATTTTTCTCTTTCTTTCTCTCTCCCTTTTATGGTTCTCATATATAACACGATTGCTCCATAATTATCCTAATTTATTTTGCTTTTATATTTTTGGTTGTATCATTTCACTTTTTGCTCTGCCATTTCCCCAATCATTTATATGGAAGGCATTATTTCCTATTTTCTCATGCCTAGAATAAGCTGCACATGAAGACATCACTTGTCCTCATTTTCAGTGTGTACATTTGAATATGGAGGAATATCTTTCCTCTGCTCTCCATCAATTCCCTACTCTCCAGTTAGAATAATTTCGAATAGTAAAATTGGAAAAAGAGAAAATAAATCATGGTGAATAAACAGTTGCAGAAAATTCACCAGATATTTCTGACCAGTTCAACCCATGTGAACTATTAGGGAAATACATGGACATCTCATTCCCACTGGCACTCAAAGTCTCTGGTTAGGCAATTCTTAGGAATATGGGGAACAGGATGAAAAAGTAAGGAATGTTATCACTTGCAAGAAAAAAACATTGGAGAAGCATCCAACCATATTTCTTCAATGGGCTGTCGAAAATATTCAGCTTACTACAGTGCGGAGACTTCTTTCTCAAAAGGCCACTTATGTGAATAGTAGGGATGATGATCAGTATATCCCTCTTCAAGAAGCCTACGGTGGACACTTAGACATTGTCAGTGAGTTGGTGTCTCAAGCGGCATATGCAATAACTGTAGATGACTGGACACCCCTGAACAGTGCATACACGTGGAATAATACCAGAGACGCTTCTTTCTTACTTCATCATGATACAGATACCAATGGCCAAACTAACGGACTTTAAAAAAAAATTTTTTTTTGGTCTGGTCGTGGGGCCTGAACTCTGGGCCTGGACGCTGTCCCTCTTCTCTTTAGCTAAAGGCTAGCACTCTACCACTTGATCCACAGCACCACTTCCCGCTTTTTTTTCTGCTTATGTGGTGCTGAAGAATCGAACCTTGGGCCTCATGTATGCAAGGCCAGCGCTCTACCACTGAGCCACTTTCCCAGCCCAAATATTTTTGTTTGTTTGATTTTTGTTGTTGTTGTGGTTTTTTTTTTTTTTTGGTCGGTCATGGGGCTTGAGCTCTGGGCTTGGGTGCTGTCCCTGTGCTCTTCAGCTCAAGGAGAGTGCTCTACCGCTTGAGCCACAGTAACACTTCCCCAAACTAAAGGACTCTTGACACCCTTATATCTTGCTGTTGAGAATTGAGATAGCAAAGATACGCTGGATCGCCTTCTGTTGAACCATTATATAAATCCAGGCCTGAAGAACAACATAGAAGAAACTCTATTTGACATTGCCAAAAGCATAAGTATGTATCACTACCTCTAAGAAGTTGTAAAAGGCTGTACAAATTGTTCACTGAAGTCCTAATGGTCGGGTTAAGTTTCTTAAATTTCAAAAATGCAAGTTCATCTTTTGTGTCCGTACAAAATATTTTCACAATCCAAATAAGAACAATATCTTTTTTTTTTGGTCGGTCATGGGGCTTGAACTCTGGGCCTGGAGCTATCCCTGTGATCTTCAGCTCAAGGTGAGCCCTCTACCACTTGAGACACAGCTCCACTTCCAGTTTTCTAGTGGTTTATTTGAGATAAGAGTACCACAGACTTTCCTTCCCAGGCTGGCTTTGAACCATGATCCTCAGATCTCAGTCTCCTGTTTAGCTAGGATTATAGGCATGAACCACCAGTGCCTGGCAGCACCAATATTTTACTGTAAAAATTCATGGATTCTGCGGAATTCTTCCAAGTGAATTGCCTGCCTTGGAAGAAAAATGTATTCAATAGATTTTGTAAACATGTATAATAATTTCTTCAGAGTTTGTGATTTTTTAATAAGAAATAATTTTAATTTACCTGTTGAAATGAGTAGTAAAGAAACTAAAATATTTCTGGTGCTTCTCTGAAAAAGTATATTTTAAAATATTCTATATTCTATGTTTGTATAATGTTCATAATTTATTTTCTCCTAGATATGCATTGAATTCTATATTATTTTATAATATATACGTTCATTAATGTGTCCTTTCCGATTGTATTCGATATAGAAACAGTTTGATTCCTTTTTTTCTAGGTCTTAATATTATTTTTCTTTGGGATAAAATGACAATGTTGTCTAATTTTAAAAGTTTTGTAAAGTTTATGCTATGTAAACGCCTTTCTGAGGTGATTTAATACACTGATGTCAAACTAAATTTAATTATATGAATTACGTGTATTGTTACACTTTTAATTTTGTAATCAACTTTTTAATCACTTTTTTCATTTCTTGCATCTGAAGAATGAAAAATATGGAATATTTCTCAAATTTTCATATTATCCTTGTGCAAGTGCCATGTTAATCTCTGTATTGTAATTTGAGTATACGTGCTGCTGAAGCATGTAGTATCCTCTAAATTTAATAGTTAATGCTGCAATCTTTATACAGGCTTATATCTATGGGTGCCTACTTGTAAGAAGGAAACCTTATTGTTCCTAACAATGCTATCGATCTTATTTCCCTAAAATTCTGTGAATATTGGGAAAAATTATATTGATCAGTCGATTGCTCACATTTGCAAACTTTTTTTGCCAATGAATATCTTAAGTCTTTTTATTTGGAATTTGATCATACTCTCTATTATTTATAGTTAGGTCCAAAGGTGATGGCTTTTTCAAGTACTTATTTATCCAGCTTTGTGGACCTAATGGATTCAAACTAAGCGTTGCTTAAGCGCTACTTCTAAATTTCTTCAGCTGACATTTTCCCAAATGAGGTGTTACTGGAACAAATGTCTACCTGAGCCTTTACCCTTCTTCCATGTGGGAACAGACCAACCAGAATACCTTACCCTGACAGCAAAGATTTTCTTACTAGAACAAAACTAATCTTGGTTACAAGGGATCATAGAGAGATGAACAGTTCAAACAGAACTGTTCAGACGAGAAGGTATTTTATCAAAATATAATTGTTTATTATACCTTCCATTTAAAAGTAGCTAAAGCCAAGAAGTGAAAAAATTGTTCGTATGCATGATTACTTAATGTCCTGGCCTGTCTGTAAGTTCCTGGCAGGAACTTACACTCCTGCCTTTTTATCACCAAATATTTTCATAGTTGCAGGAGAAGTGCATATGTTTCTCCTCATTATTAGGCATTAAATTGATAATGTTTTAATCACAGTGTTTCCTCTTGCCTCCATGCTGTAAATCTACAAATGATAAAGCTTTAGATCTAACTCTATCAAGCACAGAAGTAGAGATAATGGAATCATACTTTAAAACAGAGTTGCCTTTGATACAGTAACTACAACAGAACAATACAAAATGTGTGTCTTTTAATCATATTATATATAGTTATATGTGCTGATTTTATATTTCACACAATGAAACTTACTAGAATTAGTTGATAATTTGACAAATAAATTGATATTTATTTACTTCAATAAACAGAATTGGAATATAAATATTTAGGTTTCAAATATATATTAGACTAGAAAACGTATCAATGCAATCTTTTTAGTATAAACTTGTGATACATTATAACCCTTCTTGGTCTTCTGAATCCACATGATAATAAAACAATGTTTTCCTCTAATCTGTAATGGATTTTACTCTGCTGCTCTGTTTATTGTTTTAACTCGCTTGTTCCAAACTGTTTTTGTCCATATTTCTGAAGCTTTCTTACTGATTATGCCCAAATTTTGCTAAGATGTCTAAAAAATATTATTCTTCTGCAGTACCCATGGGTCCTAGGATCCCAAGGCCCATTTACCTGCATCATCAGATAACAGGGGCAAGACTTTTCACCAAGGCCCATGCAATATATCAACACAAAGTAATTGAAGACCAATCTCAATTTCGCATTTCCTATATTTCAGGGCCCCAATTCCTTGAGATGCAGGAATTAGCAGTAAGCAATTGTGAAATGCAAGGCAACTTAAAATGAAGGATGAGATCACAAAATTTGAGAGAAAGTACTGTAATTCAAACATTCAACTTACAGATAACCAGCCCATATGAGTGAAAAAGTTCACAAATTGTCATAAGATTATTTTTAATATCCCTCACCTATGATTAACGAAAGATTTTATTCCAACATAAGTGGGCCAAAAAAATAGTTCCTAGAAGGATAGATCTATAATTGGTCTAACAAAGCCCAAAAACTTGATTTAGAGGTCAAATGTAATTCAGAAAAACATTTGAAGCACTAAGGAGTGCTTCAAAACTCTGGGAGTTCAGTACAACATGGTTCTGTGGTATAAAAATGTCACTCTCAAACCAATGATAATCTACATTTAATCTCCTGAAAGTATATTCCTTTTCAAATAAACTTTAAAAAACCATTTCGCACTTACTTCATTGTTGGTGGGAATGTAAACTTGTTCAACCACTTTGGAAAGCAGTATGGAGGTTCCTCAAAAGACTTCACATAGATTTCCCCTATGAACCAGCAATCCCACTTTTGGGCATTTACCCAAATGTTTACAAACAAGACAACACTAAAGCTACCAGCACAACAATGTTTATTGCAGCATTATTTACCATAGCTAAGATATGGAAACGACCCAGATGTCCCTCAGTAGATGAATGGATCAAGAAAATGTGGTATATATACAGAATGGAATTCTATGCCTCCATCAGAAAGAATGACATTGCCCCATTTGTTAGGAAATGGAAAAACTTGGAAAAAATTATATTAAGTGAAGGAAGCCAGGCCCAAAGAAGCATAGGTCCCATGGTTTCCCTTATTTGCAATATCTAGTATATGTATGAGTCAAGCGGAAAAGGTCAGATAATGTGAGGTCAGGAAAATGAACCCTTAGATATGTATTTTAATGTTTTTTTCTTTCATGCATGTGTTTCTAATGCATTTATAAGATTATCTCTTTGTTGCTTTGTATGTCCCTCCCCCACAGTATAACCCCTGCTTTCACTATGCTTGATGTCAGTATAACTTGTGGAGGAGATGGAGAAAAACCAGTGTTTAAGGATACAGGTGGACCTCTTGCAACAATGAGAATTACAAGTTGTCATGTCCAAAACGAGCCTTACAACGTCGGTGCGGGGGGGGGGGCAAGGGGGGGGAAGGAGAAGGATTGGGATGGGGGGGAGGGGGGAGGCTGGGAAGGGATGTAAAGGGTAAATCAAAGGAGGAGGCTGCAATGCTTGGTAAGACATGTACGCATTATCCTGCCCATGTAATTGTAACCCTTCTGTACAGTATGTTCACAAATAAAATTAAATTAAATTAAAAAAAATCACTTACGCCAAAATAACATTTGACAAGTTGATGATACTTAGTGACATTACAAGTTTTTCAAGTGTAGGGAGCAAGTTACAATAGAGTTGAATTATTTACACAGCACTAATGCCAAACATGTTCAACCATTCAATAAAGTGTAGAATAGTACCACCCACAATTTGTGTTTTTCAGTATGGGCCTTTCAGAAATGTGTTTAATATGTCAGCCTCCTAAATTTCAAACCCAAACTTAGCTAATAAATTTCATCATTTAATAAGGTACATTTTAAACAATCACAAATAGTTGCCTCATCATATGTTATTTTATGTTTTCCCTCTGTCTAACATAGTAAGAAATACGACTTTAAGTCTTGAATATGGGTACTAATCAGAGATATGACAAACATAATATCTGTCTTCTATTTCTATCATATTCCTATCTAGGAATAAATTAAAATGTTCTTTTTCCAAAACTTATAGGTAGTAGAAAATATTATTCCATGTAAAATAAAAGAATTACACGATTTTACAAAGCCATTTATAAAAATGCATAGTTAGGAATACATTCTAAGCCATTTTTAACTTTCTTTTTGACTAAAGATTAATCTTTCAAACGGTTGAGAAAAAATCATGTTTAGGTGCTTCCCATCTCCAGTCTTGCAAATTGTTGCTGCAGATGAATGAATTATGGAAATATAAGCTGACATCATTTCAAGAATATGCAGGATTGAAACTCCATGGAATGTATATAAACCTTTCAAAGTATTAATAGACAGTTTAACAGAATGAATATCAGAAGTTGAAACCAAAGAGGAATTATAGTAAAGACATAAAATGAATGAAAAATGAACAAGGAGCAAATACAGCTAGAATACTGAATGTACACATATGATGAAGGAAGTGGTAAATTGGAAATAAATCTTGGAGAAAGGGTTGGTTGAGAATGATAGAAGGAGTGACTCTGATCTAGGAGCATTGGACAATTAGATGGATATATTTAATTGTAACATAATTGCACAAACTTTTAAAATTCAGTTAAAAACACATCTAGAAACAAAAACACACAAAACTCACAACCAAACAGCAATCTCTAGAGAGTATGTATATGACCACTCAAAATTTTAATCAGTTAATGAATGGCAGTCGGGAAAAGCAAACAAAGCTGTTCAAAGAGGGAAGTTTGGGATAGGGGAGAATTTTCAACAGAATTAAATAGATTGTCTAAGGTTATAAATCACCTATATCTGCTGCATACAGTATCTTACTTCTACGAGATTTCTGTCTGATCTGGATAATCCAGTCCTGAGAAACACTTGGTAGCTTGTGAGGTAGAATGGAAGAAACAAGATCAAGAACGCATTACTCCACTGGAGAGAAAACGATCCTCTATATTTTCTCTAATCTCTCTTCCCTACTCTTTCTTCATACTTTTAAGTCAATTGATTTTGAATTATATTTTTCCTTCTTTCTTCTGGCAAAGGAATTGGTCAAAGTAATTTCATTAAATATTATTTGCCATTTTCTTCTTTCATGCTGTTTAATTGGCCAAGCGAGTCCATAAAACTCCCCTCTTGTATTTGGTTGCCATGAAACAACATCTATGTTAATAAGGAGAAATCTAATGTAAAATTTTGTATCCAGAAAACAGTCCAAGATGCTGTGATCACAAATATTTGGTTATATATTTTTTTCTTTTACCTTGAAAGACTTCTTGTGTCTAAAGTGCCCACAAAATAAGTACTCCATCACTTGTTGGTTCAATCAGAATTGTCTAACCTCAAAGATATATTTTGCTAAGAAGATGCTTAGAGGAAACCACAAAATACTGCATTTTTTAATCTTCTCTCTTAAGATTCTCCTTAGATACCATATCAGGAACAGTGAAGTTATTCTATGCAAAATTATTTTAATAGATTATTTTTCTCTTGGTCTTCATTTGTTCACCAAGATGTATGGAGGAGAATAGAGTTAAATCACCCATACCTTGGAAGAAAGTGTCTGTTACAAAAGGAAAATGCTTCTATGTCCTACTTCTATGTCCTACTCTTAGCTCTTGCCAGAGTTCCAATTAATCACAGCTTCTTGGCTTCCAGTCTAGTGAAGCTGAAGGACCATACGGGCTCCACCACTGCTACATCTTCATTATTTCTCTTTTAAAACTCTTCAAGTTGCCTCATTTGGATGTGGAATGTATTTTCATGTCTTCATTCAATCAGTTCTGCATTGTAGTGAGCCAAATGGGCTCTGTAAAATCACTTTAGGGAGTAAAAATACTAACACAATTTACATCAAAAAGTTTTGGCCTCCCTTCACTGCTGAAGTCAATATGCTTAGCTAAGGCTTCTAAGAAAAATTTTATTATTAATTTTTCCATTTGCTCAATTCTTTTCTGAACTTTTTGGCATATGTAATAAAAGAAGTCTAGACTACCTCATATTAATAAGAATATTATTTTTTGTGAGCCACTTAGAAATGACAAATCATTGGTTTGAAGTATCCAATCAAATTTTTTTTCTGTGTTTCACTGCTTCACGTCCAAAGACATTGTGGAAAGTGTTACAAACAGAAATGTGTAATCCCAACACCTTCTTTCATTGTGGAGGGCACTTTCTCCCTAAATATTTTGACTCAAATTATCTTTTTCAGAGAATTACTATTTGGTAATTGAAGGTACATTCACAAATTTTGATGCCTTATTTTTTAAAGAACTTTTAATTTAAATTCCAATACAACCTTCTTTCAAACAGTGAGAATATAGTTCCTGGGTAAGGACAATTCCAAGGGAACCTACAGGAATTACAGCAAGGTTTCTGAGGTTTGTTTGTTTAGTTTGAAAAAGAGCCATCTTCATCCATATTGCTCCCTCTCTACTAAGTCTCCTTGGATTTCTTTGCATGAGAGCCTATTCTTTCAGGCAATTTTAAATTTTCTTAATAGGCTAAGTTATTAAAAATTTTGAACTATTGAATTTTACCTGTCATAAATTTAAAACTGTTGAAAATCCTTTATCAGAACCGCAAATTCACCAATCCTAATTCCACCTTTACCATCAAAATGTTAACATGCTGTTTTCATGATATAGTATCCATGCAGCTATTATTTTCCAGTGGCTTTGTTTTGCATATATGTAACCATATTAGCTGATGCTAAGCAAAATGAATTCCAAGATATGGAACCAGATTTTTTTTTCACTTGTGGATGTTGTTTTTGATGAACTATGTGATTTCTGTTTTCTTTGGGGTTTTCCCCTATGGTTTGTCCCTGCTGTATGGTGAGACAATGGTGAGACAAAGGACAAAAGGCAAACCAATGCAATAGCAATACTCACAAGACAATATGTTAGAAATGTACTTTACAACTTGTGAGGGGTGAAGGGGTGAAGGAAAACTGAGAAAAATGAGGGAGGGGTAACAAGTTTGAAATGTTTTTTATTCACTACCTTACAATTAGTGTAAAGTCACTGTACATCAATTTGATAATAAAATTGAAAAAATAAGCTGTGTAAAATGTAATTTTACTGTATTGGCACAGTAAATATTATTCTTTATGTAGTAACATTTTAAAAATCAATAATATTTGGCTTCTAATTTGAATTAATTACCCCTTATTTATCAGAGGTTCATCAACTTGAATGTTATCCAACTAGACACTATTTTCACAATATACTTGCCAAATTTTTCAAAAAAGAATACATTTAGTACTTTCTCATTCTAAAACAGAAAACAGGGTCTGGGAAGATGGCTCAGTGGTAGAGCGCTTGCCTTGCATGCCTGAGGCCCTGGGTTCGATTTCTCAGCACCACATAAGCAAAAAGAAAAAAAGCCAGTAGCTCAAGTGGTAGAGCGCTAGCCTTGAGCTGAAGAGCTGAGGGACAGCGCCCAGGCCCAGAATTCAGGCCCCACGACAGGACCCAGTTTAATACTATGGAAACCCATAATTTTAAAAGTAAGTAAGTTTTTAAGAGGACAGAATATATGTGTTCTTCAAAATTCCTATGACTAACTACTACTCATTTTTAAATTCTCAACATTCCTAAGAGATTCAAAACAGTAACTGTTTGCATGTTAATTAATTCTGCAATAGATGCAATTTCCAATGGGGTGTCCAGATTGAGAAGTAAACAGAAAAATAGCCACATTCTTGTAGAGGATAAAACTGTGAAGCATGTGTAATAATTAATTCTTCAAGAGTAAGCAATTGTTTATAAGAGTAAGCTATTATGTCTATGACCATCAATCCCAAGATTTATGCCATAAAGTCATCCTAGCCCAACAGTTTCCAACTTGTAAGGGATACCTTAAAATTCCTTAATTCACATTATGAATACCTTATCTCTATTTTGAAAAAATACTACACCTCTGCTAATGTGACACCCTCCTTGTTCTGAAAAGAACACCACAATAAACAGAGCTGCATCATTTTTCCTCCACTGGTATTCTTGAGATCAGAACACTTGCAAATATTATTTATATTTAGACTTTTTTAACTATAATAGATATTCAGTATGCTAAGATAGGAAAATTGTGATTCAAAGCCCACCCAGGCAGGAAGGTTTCTTAGAATCTTATCTCCAAAAAACTTCTCTGCAAAAGCCAGACCCAAGTGGCACTGAGGTTGAAGTGGTAGGGCTTGAGCCTTGAGCATAAACAGGATCATAGACCCTGTCCATGCCAAGAGTTCAAGTTCTAGGATGAACCAATAAAAAAAACTGAAAAAAAAACCCAAAGCTAGCATTTCTCTCCATGTATACAAAGGCACGTAAATAAGGAAATGGCTTCCTGTGGTACATATAGGTAGAAGAAAGAAGATGTCACACAATTACTCTCTTCATACCATATTAAACCAAACCTTTAAAAATTGGTTGTTCTCAATGTATAAATTAATGTCATCCATTTTTGGCAACTCTGTCTAGATTATTCATATTAACATGGTATACATGAACTCTGCGAATTATCTATTAACTATGTTCTAATTATAACTGTCGTGAAAGAATATCTAGGCAAATAGAATGCCAGAATTATTTGTGAATTTTTCAATTAATCCCTCTACTTTGAAAGAATTTTGTAGTATCCTATAGAATATGAAATTACAAACAAATCCAAAAAATATATTTTAAATCTAAATTCTAATTTAACAAGGTCTACAAAATCCTACATTAGACGAACTTTGCTATTTCTCCAGTCTTAAGCTTTTGTAATCCTTCAACATTTATTTGGAATCCAACAGAATGAGGGATGGGAATTATGAGCTCTTTTGCATCTACGAATGTTCTGTAATGATGAGAGCATTTAAAACACAAGTGAGGATATATATGAGGTGCATTCAATAGGAAACTTGACTTCTCAAAACATAATGAAAAATTAGGCCAAACTTCTAACTGTGTATTCCTTTCTTGTTGTTTGGTTAGTTTTACTGAGACAAAATTATTCTATCTGGTCCAGGGAAGGTATCATTATGTAATTCCACTCTCTTATCTCTTGTCTGAGTGCTAGAATTCCAGGCTTGTATCACATTGCCCTGGCATAGTTTGTTTATTTAATCTAGAAACAGAGTAGAAATTCTGAACTTCTCCTATGATTTTATCCACTAGACTGACTGCTCAGACTGTTTATGTACTATTTTCAAAGGTGTTTTAACATTTGACACAGGATATGAACATTTTTTGATGCACCTGCAGGCTTCCCTGATTCATTCCACTATGTATCCTATCCCGTTAAGAATGATTTCTTGACTCTCTTACTATCTCTGGTCCCTACCTATGTAATATTCTCAACTTCTGGGGGAAAGTTCACTTGAGGGCTTTCTAATATTAAAAATTATCACTTGATTCTAGTCTTACTCAGGACCAATTTTCTATTGTTTTCTAACTTTTCTACATATTCTGAGAGTTGTTTCATTTGTGTATTTTTGTGTGCACCTATAAGTGCCTTTGTGTGTATGTGTATGTTTGTATGTATACATGTATGCAAAAACTTAAAGCTGTAATTCAGCAATCTTGCTCGTGACTGGTATCCCAGCTTTGGCTGGTTAATTATAGGTAGTGTCTCAAAGCCTATACTGTCCAAGCTGGATGCAAATTGAACCTCCCAGACTCCTTTACATTCTTAGGTTTTAATTTTCTAGGAGTATCAACTTTTAAACTTCAAACACTTTTGTGAGTGTAAAGTCTAAGTGTAGCCCAGATTTTTAACTCAAGAATTCATATAAAGTTAGATGAACATATACAATACATATCCTGGGTGTACACTGTTAGAAATGTGATCATAAACCAAGTTGTTGTGAAATCTGAGGATTGGGTTTTAATGTCAGCACGGGTAGGAAAGTCCTGGAGACTCTTTTTCTCCAATAATTACCAGAAAACTGGAAGCGGCACCGCAGCTCAAGTGGAAGAGCACTAGCCTTGAGCTGCGTTTCAGAGGGACAGTGCCCAGTCCCATATTTCAAGTGCCACGAAAAACAACAATAAAAAGGAATATAAGAAAAGGAAAGAACAAGAAATGTGATCTTAGCCACCAGGTTCATTGCTAGTATAATTCCTATTCCCTCAAGATAGACTCTTTTTTTCCAGTTAAGTCTGTTCTCACATATGTGACTTGCATTGGAAAAAGAATCATTCTTCCATTCTCCTTTTTGCACATTTACATGATTAGCAAGCGTGATTTAGAAAGGGAGTGGCCTCATGCTTCACATTCCACTTAGGGGTAATGCTTTCTCTATATCACTCCCATAAATCTACATATGGGACTTGGCTTTATTGTTTCAATTTTTTATTTGTAGAGCCTTGTATATTGTATTGAACACTTATACATAAACACAGAACTTCTTTTTCTCCTATAATTGCTATTGTTTCTTTTATGGTTAACTCATGTACAGTTGGGAAATTAATGCACAGCATATAGACTCACAAAAAATTATCTGAGAACTTTCTTACCATTTAAAATTCACCTTAATTTACAGAGCACATGAGAAGTTTGAACAAAATATTCTCATGGATAATGTATTTATAAGCAATTTAAATTGCATTTGTCTTTACTAAGTTGTCTCTGAAACACGTGTTACCTCATGTCCAAAAGTGTCTTTGTGCTATTTCAATGAAGCCAGAAAACATTCATTTTTTTCTGGAGCAGCACTATAAATTGTTACTGGAAGTAAGTGGAAGTAACTGTTACTGGATGTGGAAACTGATCCCAGGAGAGGAATTTAACATAGAGAAATGACAAAGTTCAAGTTAACTATTGCTTTCCTTTGTACTGTACAAGAAAAGAATCCAAGGCTGGAAGGAAATTCTGTCCCTGACTTTTGTGAGTGTGTCCTTTACTCATATAAAACTTGTCTGTAAACTTCTGGTTGAGAGTTTTGCAAAAGGAAACAATATGCCATTTGAAGGCAGGCATAGAACAAAAGGAAATAACTTTGTTTTAAAAGTGTTCTACTGCAAAGAAGCAAAGACCTGGAGGTTTTAAAGTGTCTTATGGATGGATGTTTCACTCCTGAGATGATTCTCTTGTTGCAGGAATCAGTTTTCAATTCCTTTAGTCTGGTCTTGAGTTTTCCATAGCAATAAGAATTCCAAAAAAGCAGGATCCAGTGAGTATGATCAGCAAAAGCAGCCTCTTCTCAGACCACCACTATTTTAAGGAGAGTCCCAAAGAAATACCCAGGGTTTGTTTGGTTTGCTTGTTTGTTTAGTTTGTGCTGGTTCTGGGGCTTGAACTTAGAGACTGGCCCCTGTCCCTGAACAGTTGTCTTTCTTTCCTACCTGGCCCAAACCTAGTACTCCACTGCTTGAGCCAAAACTCCACTTCTGGCTTTTTTGGTGTTTAATTACAGATAAGTGTTTGACAGACTCTCTTGCCTGGGTTGGCTTTGAACTAAGACACTAAGAAAGCTAAGTGACATCAACTCTATGGACTTCTCTTTTGAACCTAGAAATATTAGATGAAGTTTATTATAAAGCTAATATTTGACAATTTTTAAAGAAGAGAATATGTTTAGCAAAGAAGCCATAACAAATAACTCAGTAAATGTAGGTGCACTACTAAATCATTTGGGAAGATTACAATTGATTTCATCATTCCTTTGGGGGAAACTTAAACCTATATTTGCACTTTTTTGTTGGTTGTGGGGATTGAACCTTAATCCTGGGCACTGTTTCTCAGCTCTTCAGCACAACTTGAGCACTCTACCACTTTAGCTACAGCACAACTTCCGGGTTTCTGGGGTTAATTGAAGATAAGTGTTTCATGGACTTTCCTGACCAGGCTGGCTTTGAACCACAATCCTCTGGACTCAACATCCTGAGTAGCTAGGATTACAGGCATGAGCCACCAGCACCCCACTCATAATTGCATTTATGTGCACTTAATGTCACTATGTAGACAAAGAATGGAAATATGAACCATATGATGTGACATTGCAGCTTTTCAGAATAATTAAGGTAGCAATAAATATGTCCTCCTTTTCCATTTTGTTACATAAATGACTCATGAGCTATGGGACTCTTACATTAGCATCCTCTTTCATCTTTGTAGGTGTATTTAATATTAGGAAATGTTCATAGATAAATACAGCAAGACAGATTTTTAGAAAGCAAAGGAGATCAGGTATGAAAGATCAGCATAGAAGGAGATACATTCATCACACAGAGATTAATAACTAGCCTAGGAGATTTTGAATGCCAAAGGCAATGAGGAATAAGCCTAGTTGATAACTAGTTCTTTAATAAGCAAAAATGGTTCCCTAGAACGGTTTCTACTATACCTTAGTTACTATCATTTATTCTTTCCATCTGGCGTTATTCCTTCTCTTCTGTCACAACTGTTAATTAGCCTCTGCCTGTTTTGTAAGATGACTGGCCAAAATAGTTTCTGAATCTCACTTACACTATATCCTTCTCATTGTGATTAGCAGTGACCCCACTAAAAAGCCTGGAATATTTGAATTTCCAGAATTAATCTTCACCTGACATCTAAGCACATTCCTAGCATTAATTGGTATGACTCAATGAACAAAACATTCTTTTCAACACAGTATCCTTACATAGATAAAGTACATGTATTAGGAACTATTGTCAGGTATCAGTATGGAAGGAGCAATTATATATTCCAAGTATGGGTTCTTTATTTCGCATTTACTAACTAAATGTTCATTGTTGTTGTTGCTGTTGTTTTGGCAGTCCTGGGGCTGAAACTCGGTGCTTGGGAATTATTCTTCAGCGTTTTTTTTCCCTCAAGGCTAACCCTCCACCACTTGAGGCACAGGACCACTTCCAGTGTTTCCTTTTCAATTTATGTGGTACTGAGGAATTGAACCCAGGGTTTTATGCATGCTAGGCAATCACCATACCATGAAGCCACATTCCCAGAACCCTAAATGACTTTCTTAAGATGGCATTACATTTTCATTCTATAACTCTGTATCATAATTATAGCCAGGAATTTTTGCTAGAAAAGAGCATTGAACACAGTACTTGAGTCCAGTAAGTCTAGATTGACAATGGATAACTGTCACAGTGTAGCCAGGGCACAGAGGGACTTACCTCATGGAGCTGGTACAACAGACTGAGCGAGACAGCTCCTGACCCACAGCCTACCTCGAGAATGAGAGGACCACCTTGGTTCCAGCCACATGGGGTTGCTGGACCACCTCCTCCAGCACCCATTGAATCAGTTCCTGAGAGAGAAAGTGAAAGAAAGAAGGTCAAAATTACACTTAAGCCAGGTGCTGGTGGCTCAGGCCTATAATCCTATGTACAATGGAAGCTGAGATATGAAGAATGTGGTTTATAGCCAGCCTGGGCAGGAACACCTGTGAGACTCTTATCTCCAAAGAACCACCAAAAAACTGGAAGTGGTGCTGTGACTCAAGTCGTAGAGTGGTAGCTTTGAGCTGAGGAGCTCAGGGAGCTGCCCTAGGCCCAAAGTTCAAGCCTCATGACTGAAAAGAAGTGGACTTCCCACCACAAGAAGTGGACTGAATAGCACCCATTGTCCTAGGGAGCATGGCAGAGAAGTCAGGCTGAGCTTCCTGTCAGCTGGGAGTCATTAGTAGGTCACCCGGCTTCTCTATGCCTCAGTTTCCCCAGCTTCAAAACTGAACAAAGTGAATGATCCCGTTACTCATGGGGATAGAGTAATAAAGAAAGAGAGCCATGTTTTGTTTCATAATCCCATAACTGTTGCACTGTTAATAACACACACCATTTGAGATCTTTCCGGGTATCTTCCTATCATATGCTCACAGAATTGCCAAGAACAGTATCAGATGGCCCCTCCCTCTGTGCCTGTCCCTACTCCAGAGATCCCTCTGTATCAATCCCTTGTTTCCTCACAACTGTCCCATGAAGAGATTGAAGTCCAATGGTTGAGGCCCAACCCAGAGATTCACCTCTGGTCAAGAATTGGCTGCCGTGGACTGAGTTTGGAACAATCCATCTAAACCAATGACTGAGCATGTCGCTACATATCTACCATCCCAACTACAGAAGAACAGGCCTCGTGGCTCAGGCCTGTCACAGATCGGAGGACCATGATCCAGCCCAGAATGAGCATATATTAATTCTCCATCTCAGAAATGCCCAAGACAGAAAAGCTTGACTCGCATGGTAGAAGACTTGACTGGCAAGCCTAAGGCTATGAGGTCAAACCCTAATATACCAAAAAGAACCAGAGTCCCAGTGCCAGAGTCTCATGCCTATAATACTAGGTACTCAGGATGCTGAGATCTGAAGATCACAGCTCAAGATTTAAAATAGGGTTGGCCTTGCCCATCAGACATCATTATGAGAAGACCCAGAGACTGACCTATGCTGTTGCGCTCCATACTAGCAGAACTCATATCCTTACTAAGAGTTGGCCATGCTCTCTGTCCTCCTGGGAAGCCATCACCTGCAGGCCACACTCCCAGATCCTCCCAAGCTCCCACTGCCACCAACCAGGCCCAAGGGAGTACACAGCTCCATTGCACACAGATCCCTTGTTCTTGTAATTTAACTGTGCTGTGTCCACTTCAAGCCTCTCACCCTTCCAGGCCCCCAGACCTCAGCTGTGAAGCCCATACATGCCCCAAAGATAACAGGTAGAAGTTACCAAAGCATTCGGCCTCCTTGTTACAACCCAATTCTACACACACACACACACACACACACACACACACACACACACACACACACACACATCCAGACAGGTGACAGAAGACTCCTGCATGCAGTACCTGCAATTTGCCAATGGATCACTCACCTGAGCACAGTCAGGCTGTACAACGAAAAAGATTATCTCTCTGTCTCTGTCTCTGTCTGTCTCTGTCTCTCTGTCTCTGTCTCTCTGTCTCTGTCTCTCTGTCTCTGTCTCTGTCTCTGTCTCTGTCTCTGTCTCTGTCTCTGTCTCTGTCTCTCTCTCTCTCTCTCTCTCTCTCTCTCTCTGTCTTCAGGTGAAAGTTTGACTGAGCACAGAAGACAAGGGCTCACACAGCAAGGGTGTCTATCTTCTGCATCCAACACCTCCCATCCCAAGAAAAAAAGGAAAAAAACCCAGAAGGCAGGTGTAGACATGCTGCTCCCCACCTCTGACTAAAGCCACTGGGCTCCCACCAGGGAGTGGAAGGGCGCAGATGTGCTGCTGTGTGGCTCCCACTGCTCCAGGCCAGGGGATCTTTGGCGCCCACTCCTCAACCAACCTGCATCTCCCCGTATCCTGGACACTAGTCGCTGGGGATGGGGGTGGCATCCTCGGGTCAACCCCCACCCCCACCCCTGGGGCACATTTGTGGCAGGGCGTGGGCCAGACTATGGGGCACAGGGGAGGCGAGGTCAGGGTGGGAGGGGAGGTAGTGGTGTCAACAAACAGAGAATCAAGATGCTACTGGGCAGCAAGGAATGTGGGCGTGGCCACCATTCTTGTATCCCATTGGTCAGAAAGAACCATGAAACAATAGAGGTGTGGCTGGAATCTTCTGATGCAGGCAGAATGGGTGGAGTCAAAATGACGGCAGCCCCTTTCCCAGGGAACTCTGTCCAATCCAGTTGGGGACAAGAGAGTGACCCACTTTAGCCGGATGGCTGCACAGATTGTTGTGTATGTCTGTTTGTTCCCAGACCTTGAACTCAGGATCAGGGCACAATCTGTGAGTTGTTTTTGATCAAGGCTAGCTCTCTACCACTTGAGCCACACGTCTTTACTTCTGTCTTTGATGGCACAAGTTGGACAGGAGTCTCAAGGACTGTCCTGCCTAGGGTGACTTTGACCATGATCTTCCTTTCACAGCCTTGTAAGTTTTAAGGAGGACTGCTGAGAGCCACTGATGCCTGGTTTTGCTGATGATCTTAGACAGACCTGTGAGTTCCCTATCCTCAGGTTTAAGTGGTAGGAGCTGGAGCCCACAGCTTGAATCCTGGGCTGCCACCTTGTTGGCAGGAGATCCTATGAAATTCATTCCTATTCATATGATTACCAAAGGAATGTGATATATGTCATGATTAAATGGGCAGTACTTGAATGATTCGAGGATAAAATTATACACAATTACATAATAGGATACTGGTCGATATTAATTAATACTTTATGAAGCATTTAAACAATCACCTTCATTAAATGGAGGCCATTATGTAGTGCTCAAAAAGCACTTTGGGGTTAAGGGATGTATGTCTGAACAGCTGTACAAAATTCTATACTGATTTTTTTCAGTGTTCATTATGTAACTGAATAAACATAACTGTTTCTGTTACAAATATTAAGTCACTGTCTGGGAACTGGGGCCAGTATTTCTGCCATTGCTGGGATTTGAGCTCATTGTCCATGTAACTCTTTTGCACCTTGGGTGAAGGCTAAGATCCCTGTCCTTGAGGAAAAAATTTTCAAGCTAGAGTTCCCAGGGCCTGAATTAAGACCCTGAAATAGAAAAAATATTTGTGTACATGTGTAATATAAGATATATAGGTAAAAGCCGGGCGCTGTTGGCTCACGCCTATAATCCTAGCTACTCAGGAGGCTGAGATCTGAGGATCGCGGCTCAAAGCCAGCCCGGGCAGGAGAGACCGTGAGACTCCTATCTCCAATAAACCACCAGAAAACCGGAAGTGGCACTGTAGCTCAAGTGGTAGAGCGCTCGCCTTGAGCTGAAGAGCTGAGGGACAGCGCTCAGGCCCAGAGTTCAAGCCCCACGACCGACAAAAAAAAAAAAAAAAAAGATATATAGGTAAATATGTATGTATATTTCATATTATGATTATTATTATTAATTTTGTATTTAATTTTCATTTTACTCATTTTATTGTTTATTGTATTTAGTATTATTATACACATAATATTTATTATGTTGTGTATATATATTATAAAATTATACACAATAATTCAGTACATTGACTAATTTTCATTAATACTTTATTAAGTTTTGAAATATAATAATTAAATGGAGGCATTTGTCAAGTCATCACATGGTTAGAGTCTGTCCCCAGTATGAGTTTTATCTTATTTATCTTTGGACAACTTCCTATACGGATTTGTTTAGATGATTTATACTCAGAAGCCTTTTCTTGTGGATAGGCAAGTTGAGGGATAAAATCGTAAGGTTGGGTCTGGAAATGTGGCTTAGTGGTAGAGATCTTGCTCAGCATGCATGAATGCCAGGGTTTGAATCCTCAGTGCTACATACTCAGAAAAAGCCAGAAGCTGTGGTGTGGCTCAAGTGATAGAGTGCTAGCCTTGAGAAAACGAAGCTCAAAGACAGTATCCAGGCCCTAATTTCAAGTTCCAGGTCTGGCAAAAACATTACTCCAGATTCCAGTGGCTCTGGAAACCTACTTTCTCAGGAGGCTGAGATCTGAAGATCACAGTTTGAAGACAGCCTAGGGAAGGAAAGCCTGTTAGATTCTTACCTCCAATGAACCATCAAAAAACCCCATGTGGCACTGTGGCTCAAGTGGTAGAGTGTTTGCCTTGAGCTGAAGCGCTCAGAGACAGCACCCAGGCTTCAGTTTGAGACACACAACTGGAAAAAGATTGAGGGA